>NW_023044985.1:88871-152492 GCF_011762505.2 Arvicanthis niloticus
CGATGTGGATGCCCTTCTGTCCTCTCTTCTCTCTAGATTTTTTTCTGTGCTCTCATATCTCTGGTTTCCCTTCTGTTCTCTTTTCTCTCTAGATTATCTTCTGTTCTCTCCTCTCTCTGGATGCCCTTCTGTTCTCTCCTCTTTATGAATGCCCTTCTATTCTCTCCTCTCTTTGGATTCCCTTCTGTCTTCTCCTCTTTCTTGATTCCCTAATGCTCCCTTCTATCTCTGAATGTTCATCTGTTTTCCCTTCTCTCTGGATTCACTTCTGTTCTCTCCTCTCTCTGGATGCCTTTCTGTCCTGTCCTCTCTCTGGATGCCCTTCTGTCCTCTCCTCTCTCTTGCTGCCTTTCTGTTCTTTCCTCTCGCTGGATACCCTTCTGTCTTCTCCTTTCTCTGAATGCCCTTCTGTATTCTCTGTTCTCTGGATGCCCATCTGTTCTATCCTCTCTGTAGATGCCCTTCTGAACTCTCCTCTCTCCGGATGCCCTTCTGTTCTCTCCTCTCTCTGGATGCCCTTCTGTCCTCTCCTCACTCTGAATGCCCTTCTGTCCTCTCCTCTCTCCAGATGGCTTTCTGTTCTCTCCTCTCTCTGGATCCCTTCTGTACTATCCTCTCTCTGGATGCCCTTCTGTCCTCTCCTATCTCTAGTTGCCCTTCTGTCCTCTCTTCTTTCTGGATGCCCTACTCTTCTCTATTCTCTCTGGGTTTCCTTTTTGTCTTCTCCTCTTTCTGGATGCGCTTCTCTTCTCTCCTCTCTCAAGATCCCTTTTGTCTTCTATTCTCTCTGGATATTCTTCTGTTCTCTTGTCACTCTGGATTCCCTTTTGTGCTCTCCTCTGTCTTGATGCCCTTCTGTCTTCTCCTCTCTCTGGATGCCCTTCTGTCTTCTCCTATCTCCCTATGCCCTTCTGTTCTCTCTATTCTCTCAATGCCCTTCAGATTCTCCTCTCTCTGGATGCCCAACAATTTTCTCCTCACTCTGGATATCTTTCTGTCTTCTCCTCTCTCTAGATGCCCTTCTGTTCTCTCCTCTCACTGGATGCCCTTCTGTCTTCTCCTCTGTCTGTATGCCTTTCTGTCCTCATCTCTCTCTGGATGTCCTTCAGTCTTCTCTCTCTGGATGGGCTTCAGTTCTCTCCTCTTTCTGGATTCTCTCCTGTACACTCATCTCTCTGGATGCCCTTCTGTTCTCTCTTCTTTTGGGATGTCCTTCTGTCCTCTCCTCTCTCTGGTTGCCCTTCTGACTTTTCCTTTCTTTGGATGCCCTTCTGTTCTCTCCTCTCTTTGGATTCCCTTCTGTCTTCTCCTTTCTCTGGATGCCCTAATGCACTCTACTCTCTCTGAATGCCCTTCTGTCTTCTCTATTTGGATTCACTTCTCTTCTCTCCTCTCTCTGGATGCCCTTCTGTCCTCTCCTTTCTCTGGATGCCTTTCTGTTCCCTCTTCTCTCCAAATGCCCTTCTGTTCTCTCCTCTCTATGATGCTCTTCTTTTCTCCCCTCTCTGTGGATGCCCTTCTGTCCTCTCCTCTCTCTGGATGCTCTACTGTTCTCTCCTCTTTCTGGATGCCCTTCTGTCCTCTCCCCTCTCTGGATGCCCTTCTATCTTCTCCTCTCACTGGATGCCTTTCTGTCCTATCCTCTTTTTGGATGCCCTTCTGTATTCTCATCCCTCTGGATGCCCTTCTGTATTCTCATCCCTCTGAATGCCCTTCTGTCCTATCCTCCCTCTGGATGCCCTTCTGTCTTCTCTTCTCTATGGATGCCCTTCTGTCCTCTCTTCTCTTTTGATGCCCTTCTGTTTTCTCTTCTCATCCAATGCTCTTCTATTCTCTCCTCTCTTTGGATGCCCTTCTGTATTCTCCTCTCTCTGGATGCCCTTCTGGTCTCTCCTCTCTCTGGATGCCCTTCTGTCATCTCCGCTCACTGGATGTTTTTCTGTTGTCTCCTTTTTCTGGTTGCCCTTCTGTCCTCTTCTCTCTTTGGAAACACTTCTGTACTCTCCTTTCTCTGGATGCCCTTCTGTCCTCACCTCTCTCTGAATGCCCTTCTGTACTCTCCATGCTCTGGATGCCCTTCTGTCCTTTCCTCTCTCTGGATATTTTCTGTCCTCTCATATCTCTGGTTGTTCTTCTGTTATCTTTTCTGTCTAGATTATCTTCTGTTCTCTTATCTCTTTGGATGACCTTCTGTTCTCTCCTCTATATGGATGCCCTTCTATTCTCTCCTCTCTTTGAATTCAATTCTCTCTTCTCCTCTCTCTGAATGTCCTAATGCTTTCTCCTCTCTCTGAATGCCTTCTGTCTTCTCCTCTCTCTGGATTCACTTCTGTTATCTCCTCTCTCTGGATGCCTTTCTGTCCTCTCCTCTCTCTGGATGCCCTTCTGTCCTCTCCTCTCTCTTGATGCCTTTCTGTTCTCTCCTCTCACTGGATACCCTTCTGTCTTCTCCTTTCTCTGGATGCCCTTCTGTCTTCTCTGCTCTCTGGACACTGTTCTTTTCTCTACACTCTCTGGATGCCCTTCTATCTTCTCTGCTCTCTGGATGTCCTTCTGTTCTCTCGTCTCTGTGGATGCCCTTCTGAACTCTTTTCTCCATGGATGACCTTCTGTTCTCTCCTCTCTCTGGATGCCTTTCTGTTCTCTCCTCTCTCTGCATCCATTCTATATTCTCCTCTCTCTGGATACCCTTCTGTCCTCTCCTCTCTCTTGATGTTTTTCTGTTGTCTCCTCTCACTGGATACCCTTCTGTCTTCTCCTTTCTCTGGATGCCCTTCTGTCTTCTCTGCTCTCTGGATACAGTTCTATTCTCTACACTCTCTGGATGCCCTTCTGTCTTCTCTGCTCTCTAGATGCCCGTCTGTTCTCTTCTCTCTGTGGATGCCCTTCTGAACTCTTTTCTCCATGGATGACCTTCTGTTCTCTCCTCTCTCTGGATGCCCTTCTGTCTTCTCCTATCTCTGGATGCCCTTCTGTCCTCTCCTCTCTCTGGATGCCTTTCTGTTATCTCCTCTCTCTGCATCCATTCTATACTCTCCTCTCTCTGGATGCCCTTCTGTCCTCTCCTCTCTTTGGATGCCCTTCTCTTCTCTCCTCACCATTGATGCTCTTTTGTTCTACCCTCTCTGTGAATGCCCTTCTGTCCTCTCCTCTATCTGGATGCCATTTTGTTCTCTTCTCTCTCTAGATGACCTTCTGTCCGCTCCTCTCTCTGGATGCCCTTCTGTCCTCTCCTCTCTTTCTGGATGCCCTACTGTTCTATCCTCTCTCTGGATTCCCTTTTTGTCTTTTCCTCTCTCTGGCTTGGCTTCTCTGTTCTTCACTCTCAAGGTTTCTTGTGTCCTCTATTCCCTCTGGATATCCATCTGTTCTCTCCTCACTCTGGATTCCCATTTATGCTCTAATCTGTCTTGATGCCCTTCTGTCCTCTCCTCTCTCTGGATGCCCTTCAGTCTTCTCCTCTCCCCCTATGCCCTTCTGTTCTCTCGATTCTCTCAATGCCCTTCAGATTCTCCTCTCTCTGGATGCCCGACAATTTTCTCCTCACTTTGGATATCCTTCTGTCTTCTCCTCTCTCTAGATGCCCTTCTTTTCTCTCCTCTCTCTGTATGCCCTTCTTTACTCCTTCTCTCTGGATGCCCTTCTGTCTTCTCCTCTTTCTGGATGACCTTTTGTTCTCTCCTCTCTCCAGATGCCCTTTTGTCCTCTCCTCTCTCTGGATGCCCTGTTCTGAGCCCCTCTGTGTCCCCTTTGCCAGCGAAAGAGACAAGACAGGCAGTGTTCGGGCGGTTACCACAGTGAGGCTATATTCTTGTATAAGCAGAAGCGGAAAGACCCAAAGTCTGGAAAAGGCACTGCTTATATACACCCTGAAGTGACCTGTTCACTTCTGATTGGCTGTTCACTCATTACCCATAATACGCCCTGGGATGGGCAGTGATTTTGGCGTGCTTTTTGTCTTTTGCACCTGCACAGTCAGTTGTTTACCATTGGGAGGACAGGATGCCCATGCCATCTTGTAATGGTGAATGTTGTCATGCTCACGCAGCTCCCAACATCTCCTCCTATCTATATATTAAAGATGGAACAGCCTATTGCCTATCAAGCGCAGCACCAACTCAGTGAGGGAAAGCAGAGGCCTGATCCCCTGTGCAAAATGAAATATTGTAATGGGTTTCATCTCTCGTAGTTGTGGAATGAGGAATACTTCCCATACCGATCTCGATGCCTTTTGGCTGGGAAAGGAAGCCTCCACCCTGGGGCGTCACCAAGGGAGGTTTCTTGGCATCAAACCTTTGTTCAATCAGGCATACTTTCAGGAAATCTATCCACACTCATGGAACATTCCCTGTCGAGTACTCACTCGCAACACCTCTAAATATTCGGGTACCACAGTTATTCAGGCAAAGGCTGGATAGACTTAGACCTCTCATCGACCCAGTGCAATGAGCTGAACCCTTGGTGTGCATCGACTGAGGGTCTTAGTCATCAGCTACTTTCTTAGCCTAGATAGCCAAATTTCAGGGGAGATGGTTTCTCAAGGCTACGAGTGCTTGGGCACGTTTTTGTTGGCTCTGAGTTTACACACCAACCATAACATGAACACTAATCCACAACATAGGGCTGCACCAAACAGGCCTATCCCCACCCTTTAAGAAAGAAGGAAAAGGCAGAGGTAAGCCAAGAAGTAAAATCGACAGGGGTAACAGAGTCCACTCGTGTTCCATTAAGGCTCGAAATCCTGATCTGCAATTGCTGCTGCATCTGGTCCAGCTCCATAGTCCACTTCCCTTGTAAATAAGCAGAAAGATTATGGCTTTGAACAAATGCATCATTCACAAATCTCAGAGGTGTAATACAAGATGTGGGGTTGCTGACACGCAGCTCATTTGAACAACATCCATGAGCTGATCCACATGGGCTTGGAGCAAATCAACTCTCTGATTGACCAACAGAATATCTGATGCCAATTATGCATCCACTTTCTGTAGAATGGTCAAAGCCTCAGAGGTCTTTTCTGAAATTTGATTAACAACAGTAGCTGCTGTAACCTGATCAGCCAAGGCTGTGCCGGCTGTCACAGCTGCAGCTGCATAGATGGTAATAGCAGTGATAATGGATGCAGTTATATCAAAATCTCTCTTCTGTCGAAATAAAGTCAAGGTCCCAGACATCTGAACAGGGATAGGGATCCATAGTGGTATACTGGCTATTAGGGCCTGCTTATAGACAAGAACAGACCAGCACTGGGACATAAAGCAAGTTACATTGGTACAAGTTAGATGAAGCAGCACCTTTTAAGAAGGCAAGGGCATAGGTTTTGGAAAAGCAGGTAGGATAGCCATCTAAATTCACTATATATACTAGGAACCCAATTTAGGAGAGTCCAAATGAGAACTGAGAGCGTCTGCAGATGAATCCTTTGGGGGGTCATTTTCAGGAACAGCAAATCACCGCGTCAGTCCCTCTGGCAGCCAAAATGGGCTTCTTACTGTGGAAAATCACAAACCACTCCCCGGGATCTTATTAAAATAGGATCTGGGCCTTTCCATTGACCAGTCAAAACATCTGTCCATTTTATCATTTCTTTTGGCCTAGTTGGTTCTAGGAAATGGCGATCAGCCATAGTATTGCCCTGACTGTCTAAATTCAAAAAGTTGAGGGTAAAAAGTGCCAGAGAAACAGTAGCTCGAGGCACCGTGGGCAGAGCTTCCTCAACTTCTCCTTTTTGTTTTATCAAATACGTTTTAAGGGTAAGATGAGCATGCTCAATGATACCCTGTCCCTGAGGGTTGTAAGGAAGACCCGTCAGGTGTGTCACCTCCATATAGTGACAAAATTGTTGAAATTTTTGAGAAGTGTAGGCTGGTCCATTGTCAGTTTTAAGGATTTTAGGCTTTCCCCAGGCACTCCAAGCCTCGAGGTAATGTTGAACAACATGGGCCACCTTTTCTCCAGTCAATGGAGAGGGGAACATAACTCCAGAACAGGTATCAATGGAGACATGCAAATATTGTAATTTGCCAAAGGATGGGATGTGAGTAACATCCATTTGCCAGATCTGTAATGGCCTAATTCCCTGAGGGTTAATTCCTGTATGGGGAACTTTCTCAGTAGCAATATGTAGACCCCACTGTTCCAAGGTGTTTGCACAGAGCCAAATAGTTGCATCTGTGCATTGACGGCTCTTAAATCATGTAAAAGCCTCCACTTTCTGGATTTCTTTTTAATGACAAATATGGGTGTATTCCAGGGAGGGGTAGAAGGTTCTAAATGACCGAGTTGCACTTGTTCTTTAATTCGTTTTGTAGCAGCTTCCAATTTTTCAGAGGATAGGGGCCACTGAGAAACCCACACGGCCTCCTCTGTGAGCCAGAGTATGGGCATAGAAACCTCAATGGCAACTAGGGAAAACCCAGGCCTTGTCTTCCTGTGTTTGATTCTTGTGAGACAGGATCTAACCTTCCTTGTTTGTTCCTGCCAAGACCCTTCCCTTCTTTAAATCCCATGCTCTTCATAATGTTTATAGCTTGTGGGGAGTATTCACTAGTCAGAACTAGCCCTAGGTCTTGTAAAATGTCTCTTCGCTAGAGATTGACAGGGAGAGGAAGCACATAAGGTATAAAACTTCCTGTTTTACCCTCTGGTGCCTGCCAAGTCAACAAGCGAGAACTGATTGTGGGACTGGCCTCATATCCCAATCTTTGTAGGGAGTTGGAAAATCTTTTTACAGGCCATGCCTTAGGCCACCAATTAGAAGAAATAATACTTTTATCCACTCCTGAATCCAGAATTCCAGTAGACTTCTTCTCCTCTATTGCTAATTGTAAGGTGGTTCTAGTTTTAAGGTCAACTACAAATGAGCAAAGTCAGTTCCTGAGGAACCAAGCCCTTGAGCACCTCTAAGCTTCTCGGTGGATGGAAAACAATCATGTAAGCTTGGAAGTACAACCAATTGAGCAATCCTGTCCCCAGGGGAGATGGAGAATACACCTTGTGGGCTAGAACAGAGAACTTGAAGTTCTCCGGTATAATCCTGATCTATTACACCGGGGTGTACCACGAGCCCTTTAAAGTAAGAGAGGAGCGGCCTAAAATAAGGCTGACACTTCCCCCTGGCAGGGGGCCTCTATAATCTACTGGGATCGGCTGCACCCCCATGTGTGGCATTAGTAGGACTCGGGTGGTGGAATGGAGGTCCACTCCTGCAGAACCCCTTCTGGCTCTGTAGCAAAAAGTGTCCCCTGAGTGTTCAGCAGTGTCCCATATCTTTTTGGGCCCTGGGATCTTGGGCCCGTATATCCGTTTTTTGAAAAATTTTCTTCCTTAATGGCTGAGGAATCTGGAGGGAGGATCTAATCTCTTATATCTCTAACAGAGTGGCAATCTCGAGCCAGATGATAACCCTTTCCACACCTTGTGCACAGTTTTGATGGTATTTGATTATTTGGGCACTCTTTCTTCATATGTCCCGCCTTCCCACAGGCAAAGCATCGGGCTATTTGTTTTACAGGGAATTTTCCACGATTCTGACCTTTAAAGAGGACTGCAGCCATTTCTAAGTTTGCTGCTGCAAGTCCGGCATTAGTAAGGGGACCTCCCAAGCCGCAACAGACTCTTAACCAGTCTTGTAGCCTCTTGGCTCTCTGAGGAGCAATGGCCATTCAGTCTTCCTCTCTCTCTCTCTGTCGATGCCCTTCTATTCTCTCCTCTCTTTAAATTCCCTTCTGTCTTCTCCTCTCTCTGGATGCCCTAATGCTCTCTCCTCTCTCTGAATAACCTTCTGTTCTCTCCTCTCTCTGGATGCCCTTATGTCCTCTCTTCTCTCTGGATGGCTTTCTCTTCTCTCCTCTCTCTGGATCCCTTCTGTACTCTCCTCTCTATGGAAGCACTTCTGTCCTCTTCTCACTCTGGTTGCCCTACTGTTCTTTCCTCTCTGGATTCTTTTTTTGTCTTCTCCTCTCTCTGGAAGCGCTTCTCTTCTCTCCTCTCTCAAGATCCCTTGTGTCCTCTATTCTCTCTGGGTATCCTTCTGTTCTCTTGTCACTCTGAATTTCCTTTTGTGCTCTCCTCTGTCTTGATGACCTTCTGTCCTCTCCTCTCTTTGGATGCCCTTCTGTCTTCTCCTCTCTCTCTATGCCCTTCTGTTCTCTTGATTCTCTCAGTACCCTTCAGATTCTCCTCTCTCTGGATGCCCAACAATTATCTCCTCCCTCTGGATATCCTTCTGTCTTCTCCTCTCTCTAGATGCCCTTCTGTTCTCTCATCTCTCTGTATGCCCTTCTTTATTCCTCTCTGGATGCCCTTCTGTCTTCTCCTCTCTCTCAATGCCCTTCTGTTCTCTCCTCTCTCTGGATGCCCTTCTGTCCTCTCCTCACTCTGGATACCCTTCTGTCCTCTCCTCACTCTGGATGTCCAACAGTCCTCTCCTCTCTCTTGATTTCCTTCTGTCTTCTCATAACTCTGGTTGCCTTTCTTTCTCTTCTCTCTCTAGATTCTCTTCTGTCCTCTAATCTCTGTGGATGCCCTTCTGTTTTCTTCTTACTCTGGAAGCCATTCTGTCTTCTCCTCTCTCCAGATGCCCTTCTGTTATCTCCTCTCTCTGGGTGCCCTTCTGTCCTCTCTTCTCTTTGGATGCTCTTATGTTGTTTCCTAACTTTCGGTGCTCTTCTGTTCTTCCCAATCTGTGAATGCCCTTCTGTCTTCTCTCTCTACATGCCTTTCTGTTCTCTCCTCTCTCTGGATTCACTTGTGTCCGCTCCTCTCTTATTATGCCCTTCTGTTCTCTCCTCCATCTGGATTCCCTTCTGTCCTCTCATCTCCCTGGATGTCCTTCTGTCTCCTCCTCTCTCTGAATGACCTTCTAAGCTCTCCTCTCTCTGGATGCTCTTCTGTTTTCTCTTCACTCTGGATGCCCTTCGGTTTTCCCCTCTCTCTGGATGCCCTTCTTTTCCCTCCTCTCACTGGATTCCCTTTTATCTTCTCCTTTCTCTGGATGCCCTTCTGTCTTCTCTGCTCTCTGCATACCGTTCTACTCTCTACTCTCTCTGAATGCCCTTCTGTTTTCTCTGCTCTCTGGATGCCCGTCTGTTCTCTTCTCTCTGTGGATGTCCTTATGTCCTCTCCTCTCTCGGGATGACTTTGTGTCCTCTACTCTCTCTGGATTCCCTTTTTGTCTTCTCCTCCTTCTGGATGCGCTTCTCTTCTATCCTCTCTCAAGATGCCCTTGTGTCCTCTATTCTCTCTGGATAACCTTCTGTTCTCTTGTCTCTCTGGATTCCCTTTTGTGCTCTCCTCTCACTTGATGCCCTTCTGTCCTCTCCTTTCTCTGGATGCCCTTCTGCCTTCTCCTCTTTCCCTATGGCCTTATGTTCTCTCGATTGTCTTGATGCCCCCCAGTTTTCTTCTCTCTCTGGATGCCCAACAATTTCCTCCTCACTGTAGATATCCTTCTGTCTTCTCCTCTCTCTAGATGCCCTTCTGTTCTCTCCTCTCTCTGGATGCCATTCTGACCTCTCCTCTCTCTGAATGCCCTTCTGTCTTCTCCTCTCTCCAGATGCCCTTTGGTCCTCTTCTCTCTCTGGATGTTTTTCAGTCTTCTGCTCTCTCTGGATGGACTTCTGTTCTCTCTTCTTTCTGGATTCTCTCCTGTACTCTCATCTCTCTGTTCATTCTTCTTTTAAGATGTCCTTATATCCTCTCCTCTCTTTGGATTCTCTTCTGTCTTCTCTTCTCTCTGGATTCCCTTCTGTCCTTTTCTCTCTCTGGATGCCCTTCTGTCCTTTCCTCTTTATGGATACCTTTCTGTTCTTTCTTCTCTCCGGATGCCTTTCTATTCGATCCTCTCTCAGATGCACTTCTGCTCTCCCTTCTCTGTAAATGACCTTCTGTCCTCTCCTCTCTCTGGATGCCCTTCTGTTCTCCTCTCCGGATGCCTTTCTGTCCTATCCTCTCTCTGGATGCCCTTCTGTCCTCTCATTTCCCTGCATACCCTTCTGTCCTCTCTTCTCTCTGGATGCCTTTCTGTCCTCACCACTCTCTGGATGCCCTTCTGTACACTCCATGCTCTGGATGGACTTCTGTCCTCTCCTCTCTCTGGATTTTTTCTGTCCTCTCATATCTCTGTCGCCCTTCTGTTCTCTTTTCCCTCTAGATTATATTCTGTTCTCTCATCTCTCTGGATGCCCTTTTGTTCTCTCCTCTTTATGGATGCCCTTATATTCTCTCTGTCCTCTCATATCTCTGTTGCCCTTTTGTTCTCTTTTATCTCTAGATTATCTTCTGTTCTCTCATCTCTCTGGATGCCCTTCTGTTTACTCCTCTCTCTGGATTCCCTTCTGTACTCTCCTCTCTTTGGATGCCCTTCTGTCCTGTCCTCTCTCTGGATGCCCTTCTGTACTCTCCTCTCTCTTGATGCCCTTCAGTCTTCTCCTCTCTCTGGATGCCCTTATATCCTCTCCTCTCTCTGGATTCCCTTTTGTGCTATCCTCTCTCTGGATGCCCTTCTGTCCTCTACTCTGTCTTGATGCCCATTTGTCTTCTCCTCTCTCCCTATTCCCTTCCGTTCTCTAGATTCTCTCAATGCCCTTCAGTGTTATCCTCTCTCTGGATGCCCGACAATTTTCTCCTCACACTGTATATCCTTCTGTCTTCTCCTCTCTCTAGATGCCCTTCTGACATCTCCTCTTTCTGGATGCCCTTCTGTCTTCTCTTCTCTCCGAATGCCCTTTGGTTCTCTTCTCTCTCTGGATGTTTTTCAGTCTTCTGCTCTCTCTGGATGGGCTTTTGTTTTTTCCTCTTTCTGGATTCTCTCCTGTATTCTCATCTCTCCGGATGCCCTTCTGTTCTCTCTTCTTTGGGATGTTCTTCTGTCCTCTCATCTCTCTGGATGCCCTTTTTTCTACTTCTTTCTTTGGATGCCCTTCTCTTGTCTCCTCTCTTTAAATTTCCTTCTGTCTTTTACTCTCTCTGGATGCCCTAATGCTCTCTCCTCTCTCTGAATGCCCTTCTGTCCTCTCCTTTCTCTGGATGACTTTCTGTTCTCTCTTCTCTCTGGATGCTTTTGTGTCCTCTCCTCCCTCTGATGCTCTTCTCTATTCCCCTCTCTGTGTATGCCCTTCTGTCCTCTCCTCTTTCTCTGGATGACCTTCTGTATTCTCCTCTTTCTGAATGCCCTTCTGTTCTATCCTCACTCTGTATGCTTTTTTTCTCTCCTCTCTCTCGATGCCCTTCTGTCTTCTCCTCTCTCTGGATGCCCTTCTGTTCTCCTCTCCAGATGCCTTTCTGTCCTATCCTCTCTCTAGATGCCCTTCTGTATTCACATTCCTCTGGATGCCCTTCTGCTTTCTCCTCTATCTGGATGCCCTTCTGTCTTCTCCTCTCTCTGGATGTCCTTCTGTTGTCTCCTTTCTCTGGATGACCTTCTCTCCTCTCCTCTCCTCTCCTTTCCCTGGATGCTCTTCTGTTCTCTTCTCTTTCTGGATGCCCTTCATTTCTCTACTCTCTCTGTATGCCCTTTTTACTTTCCTCTCTCTGAATGCCCTTCTGTTTTCTCCTCTATCTGGATGCCATACTGTCTACTCCTCTCTCTGGATTTCCTTCTGTCCTCTCATATCTCTGGTTGCCCTCTGTTCTTTTCTCTCGCTAGATTCTCTTCTGTCCTCTAATCTCTCTGGATGCCCTTCTGTCTTTTTCTCTCTCTGGATGCCCTTCTGACCTCTCCTGTTTTTGGATGCCCTTATGTTGTCTCCTCTCTCTACATGCCTTTCTGTTCTCTCTTCTCTCTGGATGCACTTGTGTCCTCTCCTCTCTTTTTATGCCCTTCTGTTCTCTCCTCAGTCTGGATTCCCTTCTGTCCTCTCATCTCTCTGGATGTCCTTCTGTCTTCTACTCTCTCTGGATGACCTTCTGATCTCTCCACTCTCCGGATGCTTTTCTGTCTTCTCTTCACTCTGGATGCCCTTCTCTCTTCTCCTCTCTCTGGATGCACTTCTGTTTTCACCTCTCTATGAATGTCCTTCTGTCTTCTCCTCTATCTTGATGTTCTTCTGTTCTCTTCTCTCACTGGATGCCCTTCTGTCTTCTCCTTTCTCTGGATGCCCTTCTGTCTTCTCTGCTCTCTGGATACCATTCTATTTTCTACTCTCTTTGGATGCCCTTCTGTCTTCTCTGCTATCTGGATGCCCGTCTGTTCTCTTCTCTCTGTGCATGCCCTTCTGACTTCTCCTCTCCATGGATGCCACTCTGTCCTCTCCTCTCTCTGGATGCCCTTCTGTTCTCTCTTCTTTTGGGATGTCCTTCTGTCCTCTCCTCTCTCTGGATGCCCTTCTGTCTTCTCCTTTCTTTGGATGCCCTTTTGTTCGCTCCTCTCTCTGGATGCTCTTTTTTCCTCTCCTCTCACAGAATACCCTTCTGTTCTCTCCTCTCTCTGTATGCCTTTCTGTTCTCTCCTCTATCTGGATGCCCTTGTGTCCTCTTCTCTCTCTGGATGCCATTTCTTTCCTCTCATATTTCTGGATGCCCTTCTGTACTCTCCTCTCTCTGAATGCGGTTTTGTCCTCTCCTTTCAATGGATACCCTTCTGTTCTCTCCTCTCTCTGTATGCCCTTCTGTTCTCTTTTCTATCTGGATAGCCTTGTGTCCTCTTCTTTCTCCGGATGTCATTTCTGTTCCCTCTTCTCTCTAGATGCCCTACTTTCTTCTTTGCTCTCTGGATACCATTCTATTCTCTACTCTCTCTGTATGCCATTCTGTCTTCTCTGCTCTCTGGATGCCCATATGTTCTCTCCTCTCTTTGCATGCCCTTCTGACCACTCCTTTCCATGGATGCCCTTGTATTCTCCCCTCTCTCTGGATGCCCTTCTGTTCTCTCTTCTATCTGGATGTCCTTGTGTTCTCTTTTCTATTCGGATGCCATTTCTGTCCTCTCTTCTCTCTGGATGCTTTTCTGTCTTCTCCTCTCTCTTGATGCCCTTCTGTTTTCTCCTATCATCCGATGCGCTTCTATTCTTTCTTCTTTCTGGATGATCTTCTGTTCTCTCATCTCTCTTGATGCCCCTTTGTCCTCTTCTCTCTCTGGATGCTGTTCTGTTTTCTCCTTTCTCTGGATGTCCTTCTGTCCTCTCCTCTCTTTTGATGCCCTTCTGTTTTTTCTCTCATCGGATGCTCTTCTATTCTCTCTTCTCTCTGGATGCCCTTCTGTATTCTCCTTTCTCTGGATGTTCTTCTTTACTCTCCTCTCTCTGGATGCCCTTCTGTCTTCTCCTCTCTCTCAATGCCCTTCTGTTCTCTCCTCTCTCCGGATGCCCTTCTGTCCTCTCCTCTCTCTTGATGCCCTACTGTCCTCTCATATCTCTGGATTTCCTTCTGTCCTCTCATATCTCTGGTTTCCTTTCTGTTCTCTTCCCTCTCTAGATTCTCTTCTGTCCTCTAATCTCTCTGGATGCCCTTTTGTCTTGTTCTCTCCCTGGAAGCCCTTCTGTCCTCTCTTCTCTCCAGATGCACTTCTGTTCTCTCCTCTCTCTGGATGCCCTTCTGTCCTCTCCTCCATTTGGATGCCCTTCTGTTGTCTTCTCTCTCTTGAAGCTCTTCTGTGCTTCACAATATGTAGATGCCTTCTGTTCTCTCCTCTCTCTGGATGCCCTTCTGTTCTCTCATCTGTCTGGATGCCCTTCTGTTCTCTCCTCTCTCTGTATGCCCTTCTTTACTCTCCTCTCTCTGGATGCCTTTCTGTTCTCTTCTCTCTGGATGCCCTTCTGTGCTCAACTCTCTCTGGATGCCCTTTTGTCTTCTCCTCTCTCTACATGCCCTTCTATTTTCTCCTCTCTCTATATTCCTTTCTGTCCTCTCATCTCTCTGGATGCTCTTCTATTATATTCTGTCTATGGATGCTTCTCTGTTCTCTTATCTTTCTGGATGCACTTTTGTCTTCTCTCTCTGGATGAACTTCTGTCAGCTCAACTCTCCGGATGTCTTCTCTCTCTGGATGCCCTTATTTACTCTCTTCTAACAGGATGCCCTTCTGTCCTCTCCTCTCTCTGGATTTTGTTCTGTCCTCTCATATCTCTGGTTTTCTTTCTGTTGTCTTCTCTCTCTAGATGATCTTCTGTTCTCTCATCTCTCTAGATTCCCTTGTGTCCTCTAGTCTCTCTGGATGTCTTTCTGTTCTCTCTTCTCTCTGGATGCCCTTCTGTTTTCTCCTCTCTCTGGACATCCTTCTGTCCTCTACTATCTTTGGATGCCCTTCTTTTCTGTTTTTTCTCTGGATGCTCTTCTGTTCTCCGCTCTTTTTGGATGCCCTTCTGTCCTCTCCTCTCTCTGGATGCCCTTCTGCCTTTTCCTCTCTCTGGATGACCTTCTGTTCTCTCCTCTCTCTCGATTCTCTTCTGTTCTCTCCTCTGTGTGGATGCCCTTCTCTCCTCTCCTCTTTCTGGATGCCCTTCTGTTTTCTCCTCTCTTGGTATGCCTTTCTTTAATCTCATCTCTATGGATGCCCTTCTGTCTTCTCCTCTCTCTGGATGCATTTTCGTTCTCTCCTCTCTCTGGATGCCTTTCTTTCCTCTCTCCACTCTGGATTCTCTTCTGCATTCTCCTCTCTCTGAATGCCCTACTGGTCTCTCTGCTATCTTGATGCCCTTTTGTTTTCTCCTCTCTCTGGATGTCCTTCTGTTGCCTCCTTTCTTGAAGCCCTTCTGTTCTCCCCTCTCTCTAGATGCCCTTCTGTCTTCTCCATGCTCTGGATGCCCTTCTGTTCTCTCCTCTCTCTAGATGCCCTTCTGTCCTCGTCTCTCTCTGGATGCTCTTCTGTTCTCTCATCTCTCTGGATTCCCTTGTGTGCTCCCCTCTCACCGGATGCTCTTCAGTCCTCTCTTCTCTCGGTATGCACTTCTGTTCTCTCCTCTCTAGGGATTCCCTTCTGTCCTCTCCTATCTCTGGATGCCCTTCGGTATTCTCCTTTCTCTGGATGCCCTTTTGTTCTATCCTCAAGCTAGATGGCTTTCTGTCCTCTAATCTCTGGAGGCCCTTCTGTCCTCTTCTCTATCTGGATTCCCTTCTTTCCTCTTCTCTCTCTGGATGCCCTTCTGTTCTCTCCTCTCTCCAGATTCCCTTCTGTCTTTCCTCTCTCTGTATACCATTCTCTATTCTCCTCTCTCTGGATGACCTTCTGTTGGCTCCTCTATCTATATGCCCTACTGTTCTCTCTTCTCTCTGGATGCCCTTCTATCTTTTTGTCTCTATGGATGACCTTCTTTTGTCTCCTCTCTCTGGATGACCATCTTTTCTCTCCTCTATCCAGATGCCCTTTTGAATTCTTCTCTCTCTCAATGCCCTTCTGTTCTTTCCTGTCTCTGGATGCCCTTCTGTCTTCTCCTCTCTCTGGAAGGACTTCTGTTCTCTCCTCTGACTGCATGACCTTCTTTCTTCTTCTCTCTCTGGATGCTCTTCTGTTCTCTCCTCTGTCTGGATGCCCATCTGTTCTCTCCTCTGTCTGGATGACCTTCTTTCTGCTCCTCTCTCTTGATATGCTTCTCTTCTCTCCTCTCTCTGGATGATTTTCTGTTTCCTCCAGTCTCAGGATGCCCTTCTGTCCACCATTTCTCTGGATGCCCTTCTGTTCTCTCCTCTCTCCTGATATCCTACTGTCCTCTCCACTATCTGTATATTCTTCTGTCTTTTCTTCTCTCTGGATGTCCTTCTGTTGTCTCTTTTCTCTGGATGACCTTCTGTTCTCTCCTCTATCCAGATTCCCTTCTGTGTTCTCCTCTCTCTGGATGCCCTTCTGTCTTTTCGTCTCTATGGATGATCTGCTTTTGTCTACTCTCTTTAGATTCTATTCTGTCCTCTCATCCCTCTAGATTCCCTTCTGTTCCATTATCTCTCTGGATGATCTTCTGTTTCCTCATCTCTAAGGATTCCCTTCTCTTCTTTCCTCTCTCTGGAAGATCTTCTGTTTTCTCATCTCTCTGGATGCTCTTGTGTCCTCTCCTCTCTCTGGATGCCCTTCTGTTCCTTCCTCTGTCTGGATGACTTTCTTTCTGCTTCTCTCTCTTGATGTGCTTTTCTTCTCTCCTCTCTCTGGATGATTTTCTGTTCTCTCCAGTCTCAGGATGCCCTTCTGTCCACCATTTCTTCAGATGCCCTTCTATTCTCTCCTCTCTCCAGATATCCTACTGTCCTCTCCACTCTGTATATTCTTCTGTTTTTTCTTCTCTCTGGATGTCCTTCTGTTGTCTCTTCTCTCTGGACGACCTTATGTTCTCTCCTCTAACCGGATTCACTTCAGTCTTCTCCTCTCTCTTGATGCCCTTCTGTTCATTCCTCTCTCTGGATGCCCTTCTGTCCTCTCCTCTCTCTGGATGCCCTTCTGTGTTCAACTCTCTATGGATGCCCTTCTGTACTCTCATCCCTCAGAATGCCCTTCAGTACCCTTCTCTCTCTGGATGATCTTCTGTTCGCTCATCTCTGTGGATGCCCTTCTGGAAGATCTTACAGAGAGAGGAGTAAAAAGGAAGGGCATCCACAGAAATGAGCGATCAGAAGATCATCCAGAGAGAGAAGGGAACAGAAGAGCATCCTGAGGGATGAGAGGACAGAAGAGAATCTAGAGAGATGAGAGAATAGAAGAGCATCCATAGAGAGAAGAGAACCGACTGGCATCCAGAGAGATGAGAGGAATGAAGGGAATCTGGAGAGCTGAGAGAACAGAAGGGCATGTAGATAGAGGAGAAGACAAAAGGGCATCCATAGAGAGGTAAATACTGAAGGTCATCCAGAGAGAGGAGAAAAGAAAAGGGCATCCAGAGAGATGAGATAACAGAAGCGCATCTGGAGAGAGGAGAGAACAGAAGGGCATCAAGAGAGAGTGGAAGACAGAAGGGCATCCAGAGAGAGAAGAGGACAGAAGGGAATCCAGAAGGAGAAAAGAACAGAAGGGCATCCAGAGAGAGGAGAAGACAGAAGGGCATCCAGATAGAGGAGAGAACAAAAGTTCATCCAGAGAGATGAAAAGACAGAAGGGCATATGTTGGGCCTTGGACAAGGTAACTCCATTTAACCTGTTACCTTCAGTCACGTAGGACAGGTAGAGGGTGTGACTAACAAGTCTCCACCTCCAGAGATTTAAATATTAATGAATTATCAAAAGGCCAGGGGCGTAGTTAATTAAGTTATTCCCTCCCCTTTCTCCCTTCCCTATAAGACTGGTCTCCCCTGGCTTTTGGCAGGGGAAGCGCGTACCAGTTGCGTTCATTCACCATGCCATGAACAATAAAAGCTTTGGAAAAATGGACTCCACGTGTCGATGGTCTCTCTGCCTGATTCCCAGCTTTTGGAACCCTGGAACCTTGCCAATGCAGCCGCCGGCCTGCCCACCGACAGCTGCGTGAATGTGGGATCCTCCGCTTGCGGCACGGGAATCCCTGATGCCGGACCGCCCTGAGACTCTGCAGCTGGACTCCCTCCCCCCCTGCCCGCAAGATTCTTCCCCACAGCTGGCGTCCAATGTGGGGCCTTGGAAGCCACACAACCACGCAGCTACTGATAACGCGGGAAGGGTAAGCCCCGAACTCTTGAAACAAGAAATCTGTTTTCTCCTCCTGTGTTTCAGTCGGAAGCCATCGCGCGGATTTTAGTAAGCCAAGGGAGCTTTTGCAACCTCCTGGCCAGGGCCACTCTCTGGTGCTGGTTCAAAGCTTCCCTGGCCTCTGCTTAAATCCCGAAAGCCTGCAATGGGTGTTGGCAAAGACTCTCTATCTAGACTCTCTCTAAAACAAAAAGCAAACTGGTAATGCAGCAGCCATTTAAAAGCCATAAGGGCGGCTCCCAGTTCTTAAATCTGCAGGAAGGCTTGGTGCTCTTGGACCATTGTGGAATCCCCCAAAGCCAATAGGCCAAGGGAACGTTCCCATTGGACAAGGCGTTTCTCCTCTTTTTCTATCATGGGAAACTCCACCTCACGTAAATGTTCACCCCAGGCCAGGCAAATATACTCCTTACTAAAGACCAATGGAATAAGAATAGGCAAAATGCAAGCCTCCTTGTTTTGGGAGGAAGTTCTTCAGATAGCACCATGCATGGCAGAGGATAATATTTACAGTCCAGACTCATGGACCAACGTAGCTTCCCTTATCAAAAACAGAGATAAAAAAAAAACCCTCCTGAGTGTTTGCGGATCTTAGCTGCAATTCGGCAATGTATAGGACCAACTAAAATTGGACAGACTGAGAACAACAACACAGCTCCCGGGGCCCCTCAGTTAAATGAACCCAAAAACATGAGCCCCCAAAATCACCCCTTTTCAGACCTCCCAGCCCTTACCCAATTAATAAGAGAAATAAAATCAATCTACCCACCCCTTCCCCCTTATGCCTTGGAGGAAACACCAAAAAATCCATCTGCTCCTTCTGTTCCTCCCTCCCCCATCCAAAGGCAAGGCTCCATTAAAATAACAAAGGAGCTTTCCCCTGCCTCCACACTTACTTCCCAACCGAAGAGAGATAAATCTTCTCCCCCTTCTCCTAGCCATAAAAGTGAGAGACCTCCAGAATCTGCAGATAAAGCCATGCCAAATTCCGTAGTCCCTTGCAAACAACCATCAACTACTCAACAACTCTGCAATCTCAGGGACTCTCACATATAAACTAACCCTGCCTCCCATGCTACTCAGGAATCTGATGCAGAACTCAAAACTCAAACTACCCGAGCATTTTCAGTTAATATCAACCCCACCCGAGCTAAGCCACTTAACTAGTATCCACTCCAGGCCTCAGACCTAAAAGAACTCAGGCAAGCAGTGAAGGAAAATGGCATTCATGCACCATGGACAAAATCCCTCTTGCAGAGCCATATTGCCAACTTAAACACTCCCCAAGACTGGAGAGATATTTGCCGTTCTGCTCTTCCTGGTCCAATGTTTCTAGAATGGGAGGCCTAATATCTTGATGAGTGTCTTCAACAAGTCAGGCAAAACCAGGGAAGGGAAGATGACACTCCATGGGGTTTTAAAGAACTCTTTGGCCAGGAAGATTTCTCTACTGGGGCACAACAGGCAAGTCAGCCAGCAGGCTACTATGACCAGGTCTGCCTCTGTGCCATTCAAGCCTGGAATAGGCTTACTCCACCTTCAGGATCTCAAGACCCTGCCCACTCCCTACTCTCCCTTCATCAGAAGCCTGGAGAATCCCTGTCTGATTTTATCCTCAGAACTACAATGAGCTTAGAAAGAAAACTCTCCAATCCCACAGTTAGAGACCTTCTTCTTAAAACCATTGTGTGGGAAGGCATGACTTCTGAGTCTAGACTAGCCTGCCAGGGTCTCCGGGAAGAACATCATGATAGGTGGATTGTGGCAACCAGAGAAATAGGAACTGCATCGCACCAGGTCACATCCATAGCTCAGGCATTTGTGGCAGCAGTAAAAACAGAAGGAATCTGCTTCAAATGTGGAGAGGCAGGACATTGGAAGGACGAATGCCCACTAAACTCCCCTTCTATAACAGATTCCAATCCTCCTGAGGTTCCCTGTCCCAGCTGCAGAAAGGGTTTCCACTGGAGGAGGTTCTGTACTGCTCGATATGATAAGGATGGTAACCGACTAGAGCCTTTAAACTTCAAACGGGGCAACCCTCAGCCCTGACAGTAAGAGGGAAAACTACTCCTGTAGAAGCCTTATGGCTGTCCAGCTTCTCAGAAGGCTCCTACCCAAAGTTAACCATTAAAATAGATGATAAACCATTCAAGTGTCTTATTGACACTGGAGCCGACCGGACAATTCTGAGACAGCAAGTGGTCCCACAGAACTGGCAGTTGACCCCTGGGCCCAAGCTCTTAGACATAGGGGGTACCTCTATCACCAAAGAGACCTATAAATGGGAAGACCCAGATGTGGCTACCGGCCTTATACGCCCCCTGGTAGCTCAAGTAGCCACCAATCTCTTGGGAAGAGATATCTTACAAGCCTTAGATATGGTCCTCACCACGAAGCTAGAAAGAGACCACATTAAGATAGAGGATATTACTTATGAAGAAAATAATACCCAAGGAGACCCAAATAACCCCCCTCCAAATCACCCTCAATTCTAGGGGCCACTGTTAAATTTAGTACTCCCTGCCTTGACTGGCTCTCTGATGAAGCTGTCTGGGTCCCACAGTGGCCTCTATCAAGGGAGAAACCTAAGGCCCTCAGAGAACTTGTAGAGGAGCAGCTGTCTCTACAAGACATCCGCCCCTCCCACAGTCCATGGACCACCCCTGTATTTGCTATAAAAAAGCGCTCAGGGGGGTGGAGACTATTACAAGATTTAAGGGCAATTAACAAAACCATGCGAATCTGGGGCTCCCCGAAAAGAGGGCTACCCCATATCTCAGCCATTCCTGCCAAAGTTCCTCTACTAGCAATAGACATAAAAGATTGCTTTATTTCCATCCCTCTCCACCCTCGGGACTGTGAACGATTTGCATTCTCAGTGCCCCCCATTAACAACTCTGGCCCAGCCTTACAATATGAATGGACCGTTCTCCCCCAAGGAATGGCTAACAGTCCTACCATTTGTCAGGAGGCTGTAGCCACTGCATTAAAACCCTATTTAGACAAAGGACTCAATGTCTATCATTACATGGATGACATCTTAGTCTGGGGAGATGCTTCTACCTCTCCCTCCCAACTTAAGGACCAGCTAATACCTTCCCTATCTGCCCTAGGATTCAAAATAGCCCTTCACAAAATCCAACTTATTCCCCTCATTACATTTCTAGGAACAGAGATCTCCCTTACTTCAATACGTCCCCTCAAGCCCACCCTCTCCTTCCCTCAAAAATTAACTCTTGCCTTGCTACAGAGCTTTTTTGGGTAACCTCAATTGGCTTCGACCCCGGCTTCACCTCCCCACAAGCACCCTTCAACCTCTTTAACCTCCTGAAAGGAGATAAAAATCCCTCCTCCCCAAGGACACTGTCCGCAGAAGCAGTCCAGGCCCTAAAATCCATCAATTCAGCCCTAAATGATATGGCTCTTGCTAGATATGACCCAACAGTACCTGTAAGTCTCCTTATCTTTAATTCCTCCCCCACCCTTGTAGGAGCCCTTTACCAACCACAGGGGGTGCTAGAATGGCTCCATACTCCGATGGGTGGTGCACCCTGAATTCTAAATGAAGTGGATGCACTTGCCAATATGATTTAAAATGCCAGAGATAAGGCCCTACAGATCCTAGGAAAAGAACCTGACGTTCTTGTCATGCCCTTCTCCCTCTCTGATGTTCAGTGGCTGATCAAAAATCATACCCACTTCGCTATCAGCTTAATAGGATTCCCAGGACAAATTGACAACCATTATCCTGATGAAAATTGGGCCTCTGCCCTCCCTCTGTTGCGATGGCTACCCCCCAAACTATTCTCCAGAGAGCCCATAGCAGGAGCCCCCTCAATTTCTACCGATGGGGGAAAGAGGGGAGCTGCAGCAGTAATATACTATTTCCCTGAAGATGAACCCCCTATCCTCCAATTCAAAGAGTTCCCCCACCACTCCCCCCAATATAAAGAACTATATGCCATTTACCTAGCTTTAAAAGAAGTCAAAGGCCCCCTTAACCTCTTTTCAGACAGTGTATATGCTGTCAATTTGCTTTCTTGGTTGTCAAGGTCATTTATCAAATTAGATGACAACCCACTTTCCCCTCTACTTCTAAAGGTTTCTGCCCTCCTACAGGAGAGAGCCTCCCCCATCTATATCCAACACATCCGATCCCACAGTCCCCTATCAGGTCCTATATCTGAGGGGAATACGCTCGCTGACCAAACTGCCTCAACCGGAACATTCATAGCCTCCACTGAGCAAGCTGACCAATTTCACTCACGCACACACGCAAATCTGAAGGGGCTTCATGCTCGCTTCCCCCACATCCCCCTTGCTCAGCTTCAAAGGATAATAAAAACATGTGCCTCTTGTGCATCCCTCATTACCACCCAAGCTTTGCAAGCCATGGGCACCAATCCCCGAGGCCTCAAATCTAATGCCTTATGGCAAATTGATGTTACCCATGTTCCCCAATTTGGTAAACAAAAATATGTTTTTGTCACCATAGATACTTACATTTTGTATGGGCTACAGCCCAGACAGGTGAAAACTCAAAAAGGCTGATCTACCATATGCTTTCTACCTTTGCCATCATGGGTATTCCTCAGCAGATAAAAACTGATAACGGCCCTGCCTTCACTAGCTCTCAATTTAAAACCTTCTGCACACGCTGGGAAATTACCCATCATACGGGAATTCCTCACAACCCTCAGGGTCAAGGAATAATAGAAAGGACACATCAGACCCTGAAGGCCCAATTCCTGAAACAACAAGCCACTGCTTATCCCTCTAATGTACAATTAATGATGGCCCTGACTACCCTAAACATATTCAACATCTCAAAACCTCCAAACACCCTCCTATCTCCCTTCATTGACACACACCAAAATTAGCTCCCCCTATCTTTGTACGATGTCGAGATCCTTTGGATGGAATTTGGAAGGGACCAGACCCCCTCCTCACAACCGGGAGGGGTTTCACTTGTGTTTTTCCACAGGACCAGCCCAAGCCTATCTGGGTCCCTGCCAGAAATGTCCGACACCAACCCGCCAACCAAGAAGATGGCCCGCCTCTCACTGACAGATCAAGGACCAAGGATGAAGAGGAGAAGGCAAAGGAGTCACCATGCCCAGAGGAGCAGCAGGATCTCCTGGAAGGACATCCATGACCTGATAACAGCTGCCCAGGCCATGTCCCTCCACAAGCCCCCCTCTCTTCCATTCTCTTGGCAGTTTTCACCATCCTTCATGCTAACTCTGCTACCGCCCAGCCTCCCCCTAGCCTTCCCAACACCTACCATTGGAGATTCTATGCTAGGGAAACCTATAACAGACACAATAAAGTTATAGGAACCCAGGACTGCCCACTTGAAGGATGTCGAACCAAGATTGAGATCCCCCTACACCCAGAATCCATCTCCACTATCCCCAGCCCTTTTCTCTGCTTTCCTTACTGAAACACAGATGAATATCTCCAGGAGGTCTCCACATATGGAGGTTGCAGATATTGGAGCTGCAGAATGGAATCCACCAGTCGCGGTGGCACCATGCTCACCAACCTTAAAACTCATTTTCAGCTTTCCACCACTGATCCATGGAATGAACGTTGGCTAATCGGAGTCGCGGGTAAATTTTACCCCAATGGCTATGCCAGACACCCGGTAGCTGACCTACATGTCTTGTCCCTGCCCCCAAATCAGCCTTTACTCATGCTAATATTATCCAACCGGAAAACCAGTCTCAGGAGGAACTACAAGCTACCCTCTCCTGGCTACAATACATCCAATATGCAGCAGACCTCCTTCCCCTGACGACATATCCCAATTCATCCCAATGCTTTTTCTGTGCCTCCCTCTCCCAACCATTATTAACAGCCATTCCCATTAACTTTTCACTTCACGACCTCCATGGACCCCTGCCCACCAGGAAAACACAGAACATTCCTCTCTTTGACCTAACCCCGCCTCTTTGCCTTATAGGACCCTCCTCGAAACGCCATCTTACATGTGCTCATGACATCACCATTACCAAATCAGTATGTGTCAACCCTCCTGCCCTGCTTTGGTGCAAGGGCACTACAGGTGCCTGTATCAACTCTCATTTTCAAGGCTCCTGTGCCCCTGTGATTATTGTTCCTCAGGTTTATCTCTATGAACCTGAAGAGCTTGCCTTGCAGATGAGAGAAAACCGAAAGAAGAGAGAGATCTTTATCCCTCTGCTCATTGGACTAGGCCTTGCTGTCTCACTTGGAGCTACTGGAACTGCTGGAGCAGCTCTTGTCAAAACACAGCATCTGGCCGGGGACTTCCAGGACAAGCTTGGCCAGGCAATGGCCTCTACGACAGACAGCCTTGAATCTCTTCAATGCCAGATAACCTCTTTAGCAGGAGTTGCTCTCCAGAACCGGAGGGCCCTGGACTTGTTGACTGATGAACAGGGGGGGGGGACTTGTGTTTTGTTGGGGGAGGAATGTTGCTTCTATGTCAATGAATCTGGGCTGGTAGAACAAAATGTACAGATGCTCAAAGAGCTCCAGGGGAACCTCCGGGCTCGCTATACTCTCAACACCCCTACCCCTTGGTATTTAAACCCCCTGGTGGCTTGGATTCTCCCCCTCCTTGGCCCCATACTAGCCATTGGAGCCTTGCTTCTCTTGGCACCCTGCCTCATTCAGTTTCTAAAACAACAGATGAGTAACATTGCAAAGGTAACCACCAATCAGGTCTTAGTTCAATATCAAACTGTTTCTGACATAGGAGACATTTATTCCAATGACACCTCTTCTTTATAAAAAGAAAAGAGAGGGAATTGTAGGGCACTGAGCTGAGAGACAACCAGGTGTCTGGTTGAACGTGTTTCAAACCCTGGAGACCCTTTGAGGGACAGTAGGCCATTTGGCTTTGTTCCTGGCCCCCTGGCACTCTCATCTTTTGCCCTTTACCACTTCACAGCCCCTCCCTCAGAGAGGTTGAGAGGTCTACTACCATCCGGTCACATAGGAATGGTGCCCCAGGCTCTCCTCACATGCATATGAGGCATCCCCAAAACTTAGACTAAGCCAATGAGGTTACCTGTTGCTAAAACATTCACCCACCCCAAACTGTATATATTGAGCTTAATTGAGAAGTAAAGCACACACACACACACAAGAACCATCCAGGTGTCCTTGAACTTCCTCTCGTTGTTGACCCGCTGCAGCCCTTCTCAGCTACCTGGCCTCTGCTACCTGGCTGGCGCTTCCCGGCTTAAGAACCTGCTGGGCTCCTACCTAGCCGGCACTTCCTGGCTTAAGAGCTGTAACGCTTCAGAGCCTGCTAGGCTCTTCTGCTACCTAGCCGCATTCCCTGGCTAAACAAAGAGCTGTACCACTTGACAACCCGCTGGCTCTCCCTGGAGCCTGCCTGTAACACCCGGCTGCCTTTCTGTCAGCTAGACTGGCTCCTTATCAGCCTGGTTCGAGCCTGGACCAGTTCAGAACGGAGTAGCAGGGGCAACACCTGGAGAAGATTAGCCAGCAACGACAGACGCCAGAAGCAGCGGCAGGGGCAGGCAATCCTCCCCTCCCCACTCACACCCTGCCACCAGCCGGAGACTGCCGAGGGACATCTGCAGGACCAGGTCCCCACACCGTTCTGTTCTCTCCTCTTTCTGGATGCTCTTCTATTCTCTCCTCTCTTTGGATTCCCTTATGTTGTCTCCTCTCTCTCAATGCTCTTCTGTTCTTCCTAACCTGTGGATGACCTTTTGTCCTCTCCTCTCTCTACATGCCTTTCTGTTCTCTCCTCTCTCTAGATGCCTTTCTGTCCTCTCCTCTCTCTGGATGCCCTTCTTTCCTCTCTTGTCTCTGGATGCCCTTCTGTCTCTCCTCTCTCTGGATGCCCTTTTGTTCTCTCATCTATCCGGATGCATTTCTGTCCTCTCCTCACTCTGGATGCCCTTCTGTCCTCTCCTCTTTTAGGATGCCTTTCTTTTCTCTTCTTTCTTGATTCCCTTCTGTAATCTCCTCTCCCTAGATGCCTCCTCTCTTCTCCACTCTCTGGATTCACTTATGTTCTCTCCTCTCTCTGGATTCCCTTCTATTCTCTCCTCTCTTGGATGCCCTTCTGTCCTCTTTTCTCTATGGATTCCCTTCTGTCCTCTAATATCACTCTTTGCCTTTCTGTACTCTTCTCTCTATGGAGGCTCTCCTGTACTCTCATCTCTCTTCATGTCCTTCTGTCCTCACCTCTCTCTGGATGCCCTTCTGTCCTCTCCTCTCTTGGATGCCCTTGTGTCCTCTTCTCTCTCTGGATTCTATTCTGTCATCTAATCTTTCTGGTTGCCTTTCTGTTCTCTTCTCTTTCTGGATGCCCTTCTGTCTTCCCCTCTCTCTGGATGACCTTCTGATCTCTCCACTCTCTGTATGCTCTTCTGTCAAGTCATCTCTGTGGATGCCCTCCTGTCTTCTCATCTCTCTGGATTCCCTTCTGTTTTCACCTATCTATGGAGGCCCTTATGTCTTCTCCTCTCTTTACATGCCTTTCTGTCCTCTCATCTCTCTGGATGCCCTTCTATATTCTCCTCTCTCTTGATACCTTCTGTTCCCTTCTCTTTGGATGCCCTTCTGTCCTCTCCTCTCTCTGGATGCCCTTCTGTATTTTCATCACTCTGATTGACCTTCTTTTGTCTCCTCCCTCTGGATGTCCTTCTGTTCTCTCCTCTTTCCTGACTCCCTTCTGTCTTCTCATCTCTCTGGATGTCCTTCAGTTCTTTCTTCTCTCTGGATGCCATTTTGTCTTCTCCTCTCGCTGGATGCCCTTCTGTCTTCTCATCTCTCTGGATGCATTTTTGTTCTCTCATTTCTCTAGATTCTCTTCTGTCCTCTCATCCTTCTGGATGCCCTTCTGTTCCCTTCTCACTCTGGATGCCCTTCTTTCCTCTCCTCACACTGGATGCCCTTCTGTCCTCTCCTCTCTCTGGATGGCTTTCTGTACTCTACTTTCTCTGGATGGCTTTCTGTACTCCACTCTCTCTGGATCCCTTCTGTTCTCTGCTCTCTCTGGATGCCGTTCTGTTCTCTCCTCTCTCTGGAGGCCCTTCTGTCCTCTCCTCTCTCTGGATGACTTTCTGTCTCCACTTATGCCCTTCTATTCTCTGGATTCTCTCGATGCTCTTCAGTATTCTCCTCCATCTGGATGCCCAACAATTTTCTCCTCACTCTGGATGCCCTTCTGTTGTCTCCTCTCTCTAGATTATATTCTGTCCTCTCATCCCTCTGGATGCTCTTCTGTTCCCTTCTTTCACTGGATGATCTTCTGTTCCCTCATCTCTGTGGATGCCCTTCTGTTCTCTCCTCTCTGTGGATGCCCTTCTTTTCTCTTCTCTCTGGATGCCCGTCTGTAATCTCCTCTCTCTGGATGTCTTCTGCATTCTCCTCTCTCTAAATGCACTTATGTTCTCTCCTTCTCTGGATGCCCTTCTGTCTTCTCCCCTCTCTGAATTCCCTTCTGTCATCTAATATCTTTCTTTGTCTTTCTGGTCTCTTCTCTCCTCTCTCTGGATGCCCTTCTTTTCTCTTCTCTCTGGATGCCCTTCTGTAATCTCCTCTCTCTGGATGTCCTTCTGTCCTCTTCTATCTCTGGATGCCCTTCTGTTCTCTCCTCTTTTGGATGTTCTTCTGTCCTCTTTTCTCTCTGGATGATCTTCTGTTCGATCATCTCTGTGGATGCCCTTCTGTTCTCTCCTATATCTGGAAGACATTCTGTTCTCTCATCTCTCTGGATGTCCTGTGTCTCTCCTCTCTCTGGATGTTCTTTTGTTCTCTAATCTCTCTGGATGCCTTTCTGTTCTCTCCTCTATCAGGATGACCTTTTTTCTGCTCCTCTCTCTTGATGCACTTCTCTTCTCTCCTCTCTCTGGATGATTTTCTGTTCTCTCTAGTCTCAGGATGCCCTTCTGTCCTCCCTCTCTGCAGATGCCCTTCTGTTCTCTCCTCTCTCCGGATATCCTTCTGTCCTCTCCACTCTCTGTATGCCCTTCTGTCTTTTCATCTCTCTGGATGACCTTCTGTTCTCTCCTCTATCTGGATGCCCTTCTGTCTTTGCCCTTCTGTATTTTTCTCCCTCTGGATGAACTTCTGTCCTCTCCTCTCTCTGGATGCCCTTCCGTCTTCCACTCTCTATTGATGCCCTTCTGAAGTCTCCTCTCTCGGGATGCTCTTCTGTTATCTCATCTCTCTGGATGCCCTTCTCTCTTCTCCTCTCTCTGGATGCCCTTCTGTTTTTACCTTTCTATGGATGCGCTTCTGTCTTCTCCTCTCTCTACATGCCCTACTGTTCTTTCAGCTCTCTAGATTTTCTTCATTTCTCTCATCTCTCTGGATGCCACTCTGTTCTCTTCTCTCTGTGAATGCTCTTCTGTTCTTTCATCTCTGTAGATTCTCTTCTGTCCTCTCATTCCTCAAGATGCCCTTCTGTTCATTTCTCTCTCTGGATGATCTTCTGATCGCTCATTTCTGTGGATGCCGTTCTGTTTACTCCTCTCTCTGAAAGATCTTCTGTTCACTCATCTCTCTGGATGCCCTTGTGTTCTCTCCTCTCTCTGGATGCTCTTCTGTTTTCTCATCTCACTGGATGCCCTTCTGTCTTCTCTCTCTACATGCCTTTCTGTTCTCACCACTCTCTGGATGCCCTTCTGTCTTCTCCTCTATTTTGATGCCCTTCTGTCCTCTTCTCTCTCTCTGGATGCCGTTCTGTCTTTTCGTCAATATGGATGACATTCTGCTGTCTCCTGTCTCTGGATGACCTTTTGTCTCATCATCTCTCTGGATGCCCTTCTGTTCTATTCTCTCTCTAGATTCTTTTCTGTACTCTCATCCCTCTTGATAGACTTCTGTTCCCTTCTCTCTCTTGATGACTTTCTGTTCAATCATCTCTGTGGATGCCCCTCTGTTCTCTCCTCTCTCTGGAAGATCTTCGGTTCTCTCATATCTCTGGATCCCCTTGTGTCCTCTCCTCTATCTGGATGCTCTTCTGTTCTCTCATCTCTCTGGATGCCCTTGTGTCCCCTCCTCTCTCTACATGCCTTTCTGTTCTCTCCTCTCTCTGGATGCCCTTGTGTTCTCTCCTCTCTCTGGATGCCCTTCTGTCCTCTCTTGCCTCTGGTTGCCCTTCTGTCTCTCCTCTCCCGAATGCCCTTCTGTTCTCTCCTCTATCCAGATGCCTTTCTGTCCTCTCCTCCATCTGGATGCCCTTCTGTTTCTCCTCTATTTGGATGCCCTTCTTTTCTTTTCTCTTCTCTCTGGATGACCTTCTGTAATCTCCTCGTTCTAGATGCCTTCTGTCTTCTCCTCTCTCTGGATGCACTTATGTTCTCTCCTCTCTCTGGATGCCATTCTGTCTTCTCCCCTATCTGCATGCCCTTCTGTCCTCTCCTTTCACTGGATTCTCTTCTATTCCTTCCTCTCTTGGATGCCCTTCTTTCCTGTTTTCTCTTTGGATTCCCTTCTGTCCTCTAATATCTCTCTTTACCTTTCTGTACTCTTCTCTCTATGGAGGCTCTCCTGTACTCTCCTCTCTCTGGATGCCCTTCTGTCTTCTCCTCTCTCTGGATGCCCTTCTGTCTTGTCCACTCTCTGGATGCCATTCTGTCCTCTCTTGTCTCTGGATGCCCTTCTGTACTCTCCTCTCTAGGATGCCCTTCTGTCCAATTCACTCTCTGGATTCCCTTCTGTCCTCTTATATTTTGGGTTGCTTTTATGTTCTCTTCTCTCTATGGAGGCTCTCCTGATCTCTCATCGCTCTGGATGCCCTTCTGTACAATCTCTCTCTAGATGACCTTCTGTCTTCTCCTCTCTGGATGCCCTTCTGTCTTCTCCGCTCTCTGAATGCCCTTCTGTCCTCTTATCTCTAAATGCCCTTCTGTCTTCTCCTCTCTCTGGATGCTTTTCTGTTCTCTCCTCTCTCTGAATGCCCTTCTGTTCTATTCTCTATCCAGATGCACATCTCTTCACTCCTCTCTCTGGATGCCCTTCTTTTTTATCAACACTCTGGATGCCCTTATATTCTCTCCTCTCTATGTAGGCCCTTTTGTCCTTTGCTCTCTCTGGATACCCTTCGAAATTCTCCTTTCTCTTTATGCCCTTCTGTTCTCTCCTCTTGCTGGATGGCCTTCTGTTTTCTCCTCTCTCTGGATGCCCTTCTGTCCTCTTCTCTCTCAGGATTCTCTTCTTTCCTGTACTCTCTCTGGATGCCCTTCTGTCTTCTCTTCTCTCTGGATGCCCTTCTGTTCTCTCCTCTCTCTGAATTTTCTTCTGTCCTCTCTTCTCTCGGTATGACCTTCTGTCTTCTTTTTTCTTTGGATGCCCTTCTATTCTCTTCTTTCTCTGGATGCTCTTTTCTCCTATCCTCTCTCTGAATACCCTTCTGTACTCTCCTCTCTCTGTATGCCTTTCCGTTCTTTCCTCTTTCTGGATGCCCTTGTGTTCTCTTCTCTCTCTTGATGCCCTATGTCTTCTCTTCTCTCTGGATGCTCTTCTGTCTTCTCCTCTCTCTGGATGCCCTTCTGTTCTCTTCTCTCTCCGGATGATCTTCTGTTCTCTCATCTCTCTGGATGCCCTTGTGTCCTCTCCTCTCTCTGGATACCCTTCTATCTTCTCTTCTCTATGGACGCCCTTCTGTCCTCTGCTCTCTTTTAATGCCCTTCTGTTTTCTCCTCTCTTCCGATGCTCTTCTGTTCTCTCCATTTTCTGGATGCCCTTCTGTTTTCTCCTCTTGCTGGATGGCCTACTCTCCTCTCCTTTCCCTGGATGCCCTTCTGTCCGTTTCTATCTCTGGATTACATTTTTTCCTCTACTCTCTCTGTATGGCCTTCTGTCTTCTCTTCTACCTGGATGCCCTTCTGTTCTCTCCTCTCTCTGGATTTTCTTCTGTCCTCTCCTCTCTCTTTATGCCCTTCTGTTTTCTCCTCCCTCTGAATGACCTTCTCTTGTCTCCTCTTTATGGATGCCCTTCGGTTTTCTCCTCTAACCAGATGCCCATCTGTCTTCTCTCTCTGAATGCCCTTCTGTACTTTCCTCTCTCTGAATGCCCTTCTGTCCTTTCTTCTGTCTGGATGCCTTTCTTTCTTCTCCTCTCTCTGGATGTCCTTCTGTTTTCACCTATCTATGGATGCCCTTATGTCTTCTCTTCTCTCTACATGCCTTTCTGTCCTCTCATCACTCTGGATGCACTTCTGTATTCTCCTCTCTCTGGATGCCCTTCTGTTCTCTTCTCTTTGGATGCCCTTCAGTCCTCTCCTGTCTCTGGATGCCCTTCTGTATTTTCAACACTCTGGATGACCTGTTGTCTCCTCCCTCTGGATGTCCTTCTGTTCTCTCCTTTCTCTAGATTCTCTTCTGTCCTCTCATCCCTATGGATGCCCTTCTGTTCCCTTCTCTCTCTGGATGCCCTTCTGTCCTCTCCACACTCTGGATGCCCTTCTGTCCTCTCCTCTCTCTGGATGGCTTTCTGTTCTCTCCTCTCTCTGGATCCCTTTTGTACTCTCCTCTCTCTGGATCCCTGTGGGGAAAAAAAAGGCTTGGGGATCCCGCGGTTCCTCCTGCCATGCTGTGGGTAGTCGGCTGGGAACGCTCTGGGTTTCTCCAGCTGGAAGTTGGGCCCGGCTGTTCATTAACTAAAAGTCTCTCCCTGGCTCCTCACAGTTCCTCATAGCAGCGCAGCCCCAACACACGAGGAAGCCCTTGGGTTTCCAAAACTGGTTTATTCACATGGCGAATTGTGGACGGATCTGGATGCATACTCTCTCAAACCCAGGATCGACCTGAGTTAAAAAGGGGAGGGGAGAAGGGGGGAGGGGCTGGGGAGGAATGTTTAATTGGCTCCACCTCTGGCCTTCAGGTATGTAAATCTCTTTAGGGCCTGTTCACGCCCTCCACCTGTGTACATGACTGAAGGGTGGAGGTGAAATGGAGATTAGACCTTGTGTTAGGCCCAACATCCCACCCTTTTTTCTTTCATAAAAGGAGGGGCAACTCTGTTAATGAGAGATGTGGACCATGTGGAAGTAGTCTGGAGTCCCAGAGCGCGGGGAGATAATATGCCGTCTCTGACAGGCAATGTCCTGTTGGGTCTCCTGGCTATCTCAAACCCAGTGCTCTATCAAGGGGGCCTAGGAACAGGGCTAAACATCCTACCGTCCCTAAAAGGGTCTCCGGGGTTTAAAACCCGTTCAACCAGGCTATGTCCAAACCATGTCTCCACGGCCCAACATCTCACTGTTTTTAGTGAAAATTTTGGATGAGGTGGTCAAAATAAAACACTATGTAGGCCAGAGGGTGTAGCATAACCAAGTTAAGGGTAATGGGAATTGAGGGTAGGGTTTGGAAGGCAGGGAATCATTGAAACAATTAAATACAGATTGTATAGTTTGAGGGTAATGACATCTGATTAATCTAAATAGACATTATGTTTTCCTCACTAACATGTAACTTTAGCTATGTGACTTTGGCAAAAGAGTTTATTTGTAGCTGGAAGGTCTAGATTTGTCTTCTGTAGTGAGCATCTCTGGGTTCTGGCATGCATCTCTGGAGCCTGGTGTGGGTCTCTGGATTTCAGCATGTTCTGGGGTCTTCAGTCAGATGAGACGACTGGAAGAAGGCAGCTTAGCAGGTTTCAGGAGGTGGCGCTGTCACTGGATCTCGGCGTGTCTCTGGAGTCTGTAGTCAGATGAGGTGACTAGGAAAAGGCAGCTTGGCATCTCAGGCAGGTTCCAGAAGATGGCTGGACTCTGTTGGATCTGTGGGTATACCTGTAGGATAATCACAGGAGGGAAGCAGCATCTCGGGCAGGGAGATGTCTGTAGGCTGGACATGGGGCATTAAATTGTTTGGGAACAAGCACCTTATGGCCTGTTGTTAAGATCCTGGAAAAGCAAAGGTGTTTGAGGAAAGTTTGGTCTTGGAAGGTATCTGAGTCTGTTTTTGGATGGCTGAGGGAGAAAAACAATGTTAATTTTGTATCTGGGATTGGCAGCAACAGTTTGTCTGTAAAAGAAATTAGTTGTTAATTAAGACTCAAGATATGGTGATCAGCACGTTCACTTAACTGTGGAAGGAAATTAGATGGCTTTTAAACCTTGAAGAAATTATAAAGGTTGAAAAATAATGTTGGACATCTATCACGAGTATTAGAGAGAAAAGGCAGCATTAAAATAGAAAAAATAACAAATTTTTGGTTGAAAAAACACAAGCATTGTTGTTCTAGGTGTTCCTGTTAGGAAGAAAAGGAAACGTTTAAAAATTTTGGTTGAAAAACATGAACGTTTGTTGCAGGTCCTCCTGTTGGGGAGGAGCAGTAATGGCGGGTTTAGAAGCAGTGGGGAGGGGCCTTGTTCTTCGATGTGGCGTCTGGGTGTTCTGGCAGAGAGGACCTGTATTCCACCTTTCTTTTTATTAGAAATTTTAATTGTAGAGAAGGATCAAAAAGCTAACTTGAAGTTTATAGGGAGAGATACCTAGGCTTGATAGGAGAGCTAAGAGTCAGAGAGTGAAAGGCTATAGGAACCTCTCACCTAAGGAAGGAGTCTTAGGAGGGTCACAGCAGGCACTGTGACTTGAAAGAAAGACTGCTGTTGTCTGTGAAGGAGCCCTCTCTGTGGAGCTGGGGGATGGGCAAAGTGGAGGCTAGGGGGTCTGCCATCTTGCCCTTGAGCTGGAAAGCACATGGAGAGGGAGAGACAGAGAGAAAGAGGAGGGGTTAAAGTAGAGAAGTTGACCAGGAACACATGGAGAAAGAGTGGGGCCTAGTCTTTTGAACTAGGCAGTAGCTAAAAATTAGAAGAAGCTAACAAGGAACACGTGGAGAAAGAGGGGAGAGACAGAAAGAAGCCTGCCTAGTTTTGTGAACTAGGCTGGGAATTACTCACTGTCCTGGAGTTTCAAGGAGAGGTTTTCTGTGGGCAATAACTGGGGAGAACACTCTTGGAGCTGGCTCTACCACCTGTAGGGAACAATATGGGCTCGTGCGTGGGTGAGCGGGTCCCCTGCGGAACCTCAGGCGGTAGGTTGGATTCCGATGGACCAGGAGTTGTGTTCCCTTGGGGACTCCATCTTTCATCTGTCTAATCTCACCAGCATTATGGGGAGGTCTACGGCACACAGCATAGTGGCTCCCTTCTACTGGAACTCCATCTGGGCCAGTCACATTTGTTGCTTTAGGACCCCCTTTTCCTGTAACCACATCAAACTCTACAATTTCTCCCTCCCCCACACTGCGCAGATACTTGCGTGGATTATTCTTCTTGATGGCAGTCTGGTGTACAAACACATCTTCTTTGGTGTCATTTCGGTTTATAAATCCATATCCATTTCTGACGTTGAACCATTTGACAGTGCCAAGGACTTTGGTGGCGAGAACTTTCTTCTCCGAGTCCTCGCTGCCCACGGGAGCTGAAGAGGCCGGGGCGGGTCCGGGGGCTGCGTCTCTGCCAGGGCTCCCCGAGAGGGGCTCGGCTGGCGCCGGGGCCTGGGGCGTGCCGCTGGCCGCAGGGCTCTTAGGCGCAGGGTCAGCGGCCTGCGGGAGCGTGGTGTCGCAGGTGGTGGCCTCGCCCGCCTCGCTCATGTCGTCTCTCCGCTCTCTCCGGGCACTGGTTAGCGCGGTGGTGGTTGCGGCGGGGCCAGCTCGCAGCGGGCGGCTCGGGGACGGGGGACGCGCAAGCTCGAGGTCTCGCTGGGTCTCCCGGCCCCGAAGATGGCAGGTTGTAGGGCATTCATCTTTCCAATGTCTTGTCTCCCCACATTTGAGGCAGATTTTTTCTGTTTTTATTGCTGTCACAAATGCCTGAGCTATGGATGCAACCTGATTTGATGGGGTTCCTATTTCTCTGGTTGCTACAATCCACCTATCGTGATGCTCCTCCCGGAGACCCTGGCAAGCTAGTCTAGACTCGGAAGTCATGCCTTTCCAAACAATGGTTTTAAGAAGAAGGTCCCTAGCTGTGGGGTTGGAGATTTTTCTTTCTAAGCTCATTTTAGTTCTGAGAATAAAATCAGATAGGGATTCTCCAGGCTTCTGATGAAGGGAGAGCAGGGAGTGGGCAGGGTCTTGAGATCCTGAAGGTGGAGTAAGCCTATTCCAGGCTTGAATGGCACAGAGGCGGACCTGGTCATAGTAGCCTGCTGGCTGACTTGCCTGTTGTGCCCCAGTAGAGAAATCTTCCTGGCCAAAGAGTTCTTTAAAACCCCATGGAGTGTCATCTTCCCTTCCCTGGTTTTGCCTGACTTGCTGAAGACACTCAACACGATAATACGCTTCCCATTCTAGAAACATTGGATCAGGAAGGGCAGAACGGCAAATATCTCTCCAATCTTGGGGGGTGTTTAAGTTGGCAATATGGCTCTGTAGGAGCGATTTTGTCCACGGTGCATGAATGCCATCTTCCTTCACTGCCTGCCTGAGTTCTTTTAGGTGGGAGGCTTGGATAGGGTGCCATTTAAGTGGTTTAGTTCGAGTGGGGTGGATATTAACTGGGAATGTTTGAGCAGTTTGGGTTTTATCTATGGATTTTGAAGGACTGCTACTTTTGCGGCTAAGAGGAGGGGGAGGGGACTTATCTCTCTTTGGTTGGGAGGTAAGAGGGAAGGCAGGGGAAGGCTCCTTTGGTATTTTAATGAAGCCTTGCCTTTGGATGGGGGAGGGAGGGACAGGAGGAGCACATGGTTTCATTTCCTCCAAGGCATAAGGGGGAAGGGGTGGGTATATGGATTTTATTTCTCTTATTAGTTGGGTAAGGGCCTCAAGGTCTGAAACCAGGTGACTTTTGGGGCCTTGGTTTTTGGGTTCATTTAACTGAGGGGCCCCAGGAGCTGTGTTGTTCTCAGTCTGTCCTATTTTCGATGGTCTTATACATTGCCGAATTGCAGCTAAGATCGGCAAAAACTCACAAGGGGGTTTTTTATCTCTGTTTTTGATAAGGGAAGCTACTTTGCTCCAAGAGTCTGGACTGTAAATATTATCCTCTGCCATGCATGGTGCTATCTGAAGGACTTCCTCCCAAAACAAGGAGGCTTGCCTTTTGCCTATTCTTATCCCGTGGGTCTTTAGTAAAGAATATATTTGCCTGGCTTGGGGTGAACATTTACGTGAGGTGGAGTTTCCCATGATAGAAAAAGAGGAGAAACGCCTTGTCAAATGGGAACGTTCCCTTGGCCTATTGGCTTTGGGGGATTCCACAATGGTCCAAGAGCGCCAAGCCTTCCTGCAGATTTAAGAACTGGCAGCCGCCCTTATGGCTTTTAAATGGCTGCTGCGTCACCAGATTTCTTTTTGTTTTAGAGAGAGTCTAGATAGAGTCTTTGCCAACACCCGTTGCGGGCTATCGGGATTTAAGCAGAGGCCAGGGAAGCTTTGAACCAGCACCAGAGAGTGGCCCTGGCCAGGAGGTAGCAAAGGCTCCCTTGGCTTACTTAAATCCGCGCGATGGCTTCCGACTGAAACACAGGAGGAAAAAACAGATTTCTTGTTTCAAGAGTTCGGGGCTTACCCTTCCCGCGGTATCAGTAGCTGCGTGGTTGTGTGGCTTCCAAGGCCCCACGTTTGAGGCGCCAGATGTGGGGAAAAAAAAGGCTTGGGGATCCCGCGGTTCCTCCTGCCATGCTGTGGGTAGTCGGCTGGGAACGCTCTGGGTTTCTCCAGCTGGAAGTTGGGCCCGGCTGTTCATTAACTAAAAGTCTCTCCCTGGCTCCTCACAGTTCCTCATAGCAGCGCAGCCCCAACACACGAGGAAGCCCTTGGGTTTCCAAAACTGGTTTATTCACATGGCGAATTGTGGACGGATCTGGATGCATACTCTCTCAAACCCAGGATCGACCTGAGTTAAAAAGGGGAGGGGAGAAGGGGGGAGGGGCTGGGGAGGAATGTTTAATTGGCTCCACCTCTGGCCTTCAGGTATGTAAATCTCTTTAGGGCCTGTTCACGCCCTCCACCTGTGTACATGACTGAAGGGTGGAGGTGAAATGGAGATTAGACCTTGTGTTAGGCCCAACAGATCCCTTCTGTACTCTCCTCTCTCTGGATGCCCTTCTGTTCTCTCCTCTCTCTGGATGCCCTTCTGTCCTCTCCTTTCTCTGGATGCCCTTCTGTCTTCTCCTCTCTCCCTATACCCTTCTCGATGCCCTTCAGTATTCTCCTCCATCTGGATGCCCAAAAATTTTCTCCTCACTCTGGATATCCATCTGTCTTCTCCTCTCTCTAGATGCCCTACTTTTCTCTCCTCTCACTGGATGCCATTCTGTCTTCTCCTCTCTCTGGATGCCCTTCTGTCTTCCTGTCTCTCCGGATGCCCTTCGGTCCTCTTCTTTTTCTGGATGTCCTTCAGTCTTCTGCTCTCTCTGTATAGTCTTCTGTTCTCTCCTCTTTCTGGATCCTCTTCTGTTCTCTCATCTCTCTGGATGCCCTTCTGTTCTCTCTTCTTTTGGGATGTCCTTCAGTTCTCTCCACTCTCTGGATTCCCTTCTGTCTTCTCCTTTCTTTCGATGCCCTTCTGCTCTCTCCTCCCTTTGGATGCTTTATTTTCCTCTCCTCTCTCTGGATAAACTTCTGTACTCTCCTCTCTCTGTATGCCCTTCTGTTCTTTCCTGTATCTGGATGCCCTTGTGTCCTCTTCTCTCTCTGGATGCCATTTCTGTCCTCTCTTCTCTCGGGTTGCCCTTCTGTCTTTTCCTCCCTCTGGATGCCCTTCTGTTCTCTTCTCTTTATGGATGATCTTCTGTTCTCTCATCTCTCTGGAGGCACTTCTGTATTCTCTTCTCTATGGATGCCCTTCTGTCCTCTTCCCTCGTTTGATGCCCTTCAGTTTTCTCCTCTCTTACGATGCTCTTCTATTCTCTCTTCTCTGTGGATGCCCTTCTGTATTCTCCTCTCTCTGGATGCCCTTCTGGCCCTCCTTTCTCTGGATGCCCTTCTGTCCTCTCCACACTCTGGATGCCCTTCTGTCCTCTCCTCTCTCTGGATGGCTTTCTGTTCTCTCCTCTCTCTTGATCCCTTTTGTACTCTCCTCTCTCTGGATCCCTTCTGTACTCTCCTCTCTCTGGATGCCCTTTCTGTTCTCTCCTCTCTCTGGATGCCCTTCTGTCCTCTCCTTTCTCTGGATGCCCTTCTGTCTTCTCCTCTCTCCCTATACCCTTCTCGATGCCCTTCAGTATTCTCCTCCATCTGGATGCCCAAAAATATTCTCCTCACTCTGGATATCCATCTGTCTTCTCCTCTCTCTAGATGCCCTACTTTTCTCTCCTCTCACTGGATGCCATTCTGTCTTCTCCTCTCTCTGGATGCCCTTCTGTCTTCCCGTCTCTCCGGATGCCCTTCGGTCCTCTTCTTTTTCTGGATGTCCTTCAGTCTTCTGCTCTCTCTGTATAGGCTTCTGTTCTCTCCTCTTTCTGGATCCTCTTCTGTTCTCTCATCTCTCTGGATGCCCTTCTGTTCTCTCTTCTTTTGGGATGTCCTTCAGTTCTCTCCACTCTCTGGATTCCCTTCTGTCTTCTCCTTTCTTTCGATGCCCTTCTGCTCTCTCCTCCCTTTGGATGCCTTATTTTCCTCTCTTCTCTCTGGATAAACTTCTGTACTCTCCTCTCTCTGTATGCCCTTCTGTTCTTTCCTGTATCTGGATGCCCTTGTGTCCTCTTCTCTCTCTGGATGCCATTTCTGTCCTCTCTTCTCTCGGGTTGCCCTTCTGTCTTTTCCTCCCTCTGGATGCCCTTCTGTTCTCTTCTCTTTATGGATGATCTTCTGTTCTCTCATCTCTCTGGAGGCACTTCTGTATTCTCTTCTCTATGGATGCCCTTCTGTCCTCTTCCCTCGTTTGATGCTCTTCTGTTTTCTCCTCTCTTATGATGCTCTTCTATTCTCTCTTCTCTGTGGGTGCCCTTCTGTATTCTCCTCTCTCTGGATGCCCTTCTGGCCCTCCTTTCTCTGGATGCCCTTCTGTCATCTCCGCTCTATGGATGTCCTTCTGTTGTCTCCTTTCTCTGGATGCCCTTCTATCCTCACCTCTCTTATGATGCCCTTCAGTACTCTCCTCTCTCTGGATGCACTTCTGTCCTCTCCTCTCTCTGGATTTTTTCTGTCCTCTCATAACTCTGGTTGCCCTTCTGTTCTCTTTTCTCTCTAGATTATCTTCTGTTCTCTCATCTCTCTGGATGTCCTTCTGTTCTCTCCTCTTTCTGGATGCTCTTCTATTCTCTCTTGTCTTTGGATTCACTTATGTTGTCTCCTCTCTCTCAGTGATCTTCTCTTCTTCCCAATCTGTGGATGCCCTTTTGTCCTATCCTTTCTCTACATGACTTTCAATTCTCTCCTCTCTCTAGATGCCTTTCTGTCCTCTCCTCTTTCTGGATGCCCTTCTGTCCTCTGCTCTCTCTTGATGCCTTTCTGTTCTGTCCTCTCAATTAATGCCCTTCTGTCTTCTCCTTCCTCTGGATGCCCAAATATCTTCTCTGCTCTCTGGATACCAATCTAATCTCTATTCTCTCTTGATGCCCTTCTGTACTCACCTCTCTCTGGATGCCCGTCTGTTCTCTCCTCTCTTTGGATGCGCTTCTGTACTCACCTCTCTCTGGATGCCCTTCTGTCCTCTCCTCTCTCTGGATTTTTTTCTGTCCTCTCAAATCTCTGGTTGCCCTTCTGTTCTCTTTTCTCTCTAGATTATCTTCTGTACTCTCATCTCTCTGGATGCCCTTCTGACCTCTCCTCTCCATGAATGCCTTTCTGTACTCTCTTATCTCTGTATGCCTTTCTGTCCTCTCCTCTCTCTAGTTGCCCTTGTGTCCTCTCCTTTCTCTGGATGCCCTACTGTTCTATATTCTCTCTGGATTTCCTTTTTGTCTTCTCCTCTCTCTGGATAATCTTCTGATAGCTCATTTCTGTGGATGCCCTTCTGTTTACTCCTCTCTCTGGAAGATCTCCTGTTCTCTCATCTCTCTGTATGCCCTTGTGTCCTTTCCTCTCTCTGGATGCTCTTCTGTTCTCTCATCTCTGTGGATGCCCTTGTGGTACTGTTTCGATGTAACCTTATCATTAACCACATAGGAACCCACACCTGTTTTTGACCCTTCCATATAAACTACCATTCCATCTGGGAGTGGCTCCTGAGACACAATATGTGGAAATATGATAGCTTGAGTTAAGGCAAATTGTAAGATGGGAGGCTTAGGATAATGATTATCTATTTGACCATTGAAGGAAGTAACCAGCACTGCCCAAACATCAGAGGTTGCCATTAATATTTGGACTTGATGGGCAGTATAAGGCACTATCAAATCCTTAGGCTCCCTTCCAAAATCAGTAATGGCTGCTTTTAGTCCACAAAGGGCAAGCTGAGTGACTGAATCTGGATACCTTTCAATAATCTTTGCGGGAGAAGCATTGGGATGAATCCATAACAAGGGCCCCTCCTGCCATAATACAGCAGTTGGTAAGTGTCTAGTTTTAAAAACATATAAGTCAAAGGTTTTGGTTTCATCTATGCGTTTCAACTGGGCATCTTGTAAAGCATTTTCTACTATTTGCAGAGCATGGCTCGCAGCCAGTGTTAAGGCACTCGGTGAGGAAATGTGAGCATCCCCTTCCAAAATATCAAATGAAAGTTTCAGCTCGGCCGAGGAAATTTTTTAAAATGGTCTTAACAAATTTATATCACCTAATAATTTCTGAAAATCATTCAAAGTATGTAAATGGTCTCTATGAATCTCCAATTTCTGAGGAATTATTTTTTCTCGATAGATAACTGGCCCTAAAAAGGAGCCAATTTCTGAAAATTGAACTTTCTCAGTAGCAACATGTAGACCCCACTGTTCCAAGGTGTTTGCACAGAGCCAAATAGTAGCATCTGTGCATTGATGGCTCTTAAATCATGTAAAAGCCTTCACTTTCCGGATTTCTTTTTAATGACGAATATGGTTGTATTCCAGAGAGAGGTAGAAGGTTCTAAATGACCGAGCTGCACTTGTTCTTTAATTAGTTTTGTAGCCGCTTCCAATTTTTCAGAGGATAGGGACCACTGAGGAACCCACACGGCCTCCTCTGTGAGCCAGGGTATGGGCATAGAACCCTCAATGGCAACTAGGGAAAACCCAGGCCTTGTCTTCCTGTGTTTGATTCTTGTGAGACAGGATCTAACCTTCCTTGTTCATTCCTGCCAAGACCCTTTCCTTCTTTAAATCCCATGCTCTTCATAATGTTTATAGCTTATGGGGAGTATTCACTAGTCAGAACTAGCCCTAGGTCTTGTAAAATGTCTCTTCCCCAGAGATTGACAAGGAGAGGAAGCACATAAGGTATAAAACTTCCTGTTTGACCCTCTGGTGCCTGCCAAGTCAAGAAGTGAGGACTGACTGCAGAACTGGCCTGGAATCCCAATTCTTGTAGGGAGTGGGACGATCTTTTTAGAGGCCATGCCTTAGGCCACCAATTAGAAGATATAATACTTTTATCCGCTCCCGAATCCAGAATTCCAGTAAAGTTTTTCCCCTCTATTGCTAACTGTAAGGTGGGTCTAGTTTTAAGGTCAACTACCAGATGAGCAATGTCAGTTCCTGAGGAACCAAGCCCGTGAGCACCTCTAAGTTTCTCGGTGGATGGAAAACAATCACGTAAGCTTGGAAGAACAACCAATTGAGCAATCCTGTCCCAGGGGAGATGGAGAATACACCTTGTGGGCTAGAACAGAGAACTTGAAGTTCTCCGGTATAATCCTGATCTATTAGACCGAGGTGTACCACGAGCCCTTTTAAGGTAAAAGAGGAGCGGACTAAAATAAGGCCGACACTTACCCCTGGCAGGGGGCCTCTATAATCAACTGGGATCGGCTGCACCCGCATGTGTGGCATTAGTAGGACTCGGGAGGTGGAACGGAGGTCCACTCCTGCGGAACCCCTTGTGGCTCTGCAGCGAAAAGAGTCCCCTGAGTGTTCAGCAGTGTCCCATATCTTTTGGGTCCCTGGGATCTTGGGCCCATATATCCGATTTTTGAAAAATTTTCTTCCTTAATGGCTGAGGAATTTGGAGGGAGGATCTGACCTCTTATATCTCTAACAGAGCGGCAATCTCCCTTTCCACACCTGGTGCACAGTTTTAATAGTAATTGATTATTTGGGCAATCTTTCTTCATATGTCCCATTTTCCCACAGGCAAAGCATCGGGCCATATGTTTTGAAGGGAATTTTCCACCTTTCTGACCTTTAAAGAGGACTGCAGACATTTCTAAGTTTGCTGCTGCAAGTCTGGCATTAGTAAGGGGACCTCCCAAGCCGAGACAGACTCTTAACCAGTCTTGTAGTGCCTTGGCTCTCTGAGGAGCAATGGCTGCACGGCATTCAGCTGTGGCATTTTCAAAGACCATCTGTTCTATCAATGGCATTGCCTGCTCTGGTTCCCCAAAGGTTCTGCCAGCTGCCTCAGTCATGCGGGCCACAAAGTCAGAGAAAGACTCATTAGATGTCTGAATTATCTTGGACAAATAAAGGTTACTGCCTTCCTTCCTAGAGAGGGACTTCCATGCCTTTATTGCAGCTGATGCTATCTGTACGTAGACCTGGCAGCAATGAGTGGTCTGGTCGTTTGCGTGTACCCCAAGTCCAGCCAGCATGTCAAAGGTCCATAATTGTTGTCCCTCAGTGTTTGCATTAATCCTGGCTTGTGCTTGTAGTGCCTCGTACCACAAGGCCTTCCACTCTAGGTATTGGCCCATATTATTAAGGACGGCCTTCACTGTGTCCTGCCAGTCTCCTGGCATCACAGCAGCTGTACTTAATCTCTTCACTTGGAATATAGTAAAATTAGCCCCAATTCCATATGAACATACTGCCTCAGCTAATTCTTTGACCTGTACTCTACTGGGGCATGGACACGAGCACCTTCTGCCTCTTCAAAGACCAGAAATGCAAGCTGTAGCTGTCTCCTATCTAATGGGCTGAGAAATGAATTAGAGGCAAAGGCTGGAGGCAAGGGTGGGGCCGAGGAATTCAAGGTCTTTCTTAGTCTTATCCCAGAATGGCTACCCTTTGCATAGGTGGCTGCTTCCTGCCCCATGCTCTCTTCCTCTCCTTGCAGTAGGTCTTCCTTGGAGCTGCTAAGGTTTATGGAAGCAGGCGTTTTAATGGGGTACAGGGGGTCCCCCGAACTCTACTCTCTCTTCACCAGCCAGTGAAGGTCCTTAACCTTAACAGGCCTTGCAGTGGCCCCTATTCCTTTTGAGTAGTCTTTCCTATGACCAGGCTCCTTGGCCTGCTTCTGTTGCCCAGGCTTTTTTGCCTGCTTCTCCTTTCCATGCTCTTTGGTCTGACGCCGGCTAACATGCCCTGTTTCTAATACTCTGGAGTGGACCTCTCCTGAAACCTCTTGACTTGCACTAATAGCTGTGTTGCGAGCTGGATCTTTACAACACAAATAAGATAAAAGCGAAAGCAACACAAACAAGAGGTCAAATATTGCTGCGGCGGCAATGGGAGAATATCCGCCCGCAATGAAAGCTTCCACCCCAAACATATGTCTCAGAGACATACTTCAATTCTGCAGTCTTTTAACCCGCCCCGAGTCTCGGGTGGTCTTCCGCAGCACTTTGAAGAACCCGGGTTTCAATGCCAGATGTTCGGAGCCCCTCTGTGTCCCCTTCGCCCACGAAAGAGACACAAGAGGCAGTTGTTCAGGTGGTTACCACAGCGAGGCTTTATTCTTGAATAAGCAGAAACGGAAAGACCCAAAGCCTGGAAAAGGCACTGCTTAAATACACCCTAGAGTGACGTGTTCACTACTGATAGGCTGTTCACTCATTACCCAAAATACACCCCGGGATGGTCAGTGACTTTGGCTCACTTTTTGCCTTTTGCACCTGCACAGTCAGTTGTTTACTAGTGGGAGGACAGGATGCCTGTGCTACCTTGTAATGGCGAATGTTGTCATGCTCACGCTCTCCCAACAATGCCCTACTGTCCTTTCCTCTCTCTGGATTTCCTTCTGTCATCTCATATCTCTGGTTGCCTTTCTGTTCTCCTCTCTCTCTAGATTCTCTTCTGTCCTCTAATATCTCTGGATACCCTTCTGTCTTCTTCTCTCTCTGGAAGCCCTTCTGTACTCTCCTCTCTCCAGATGCCCTTCAGTTATCTCCTCTCTCTGGGTGCCCTTCTGTCCTCTCTTCTCTTTGGATGCTCTTATGTTGTCTCCTCACTCTCGATGCTCTTCTGTTCTTCCCAATCTGTGAATGCCCTTCTGTCCTCTCCTCTATTTACATGCCGTTCTGTTCTCTCCTCTCTCTATATGCACTTGTGTCCTCTCCTCTCTATTTATGCCCTTCTGTTCTCTCCTCCATCTGAATTCCCTTCTGTCCTCTCATCTCCTGGGATGTCCTTGTGTCTTCTCCTCTCTCTGGATAAACTTCTGATCTCTCCTCTCTCTGGATGCTGTTCTGTCTTCTCTTCACTGTGGATGCACTTCTGTTCTCTCCTCTCATTGGATGCTCTTCTGTCTTCTCCTCTCTCTGGATGCCCTTTTTTCTTCTCTGCTCTCTGGATACCGTTCTATTCTCTACACTCTCTGGATGCCCATCTGTTCTCTCCTCTCTGTGCATGCGCTTCTGACCTCTCCTCTCCATAGATGCCCTTCTGTTCTCTCCTCTCTCTGGATTCTCTTCTGTCCTCACCTCTCTCTGGATACCCTACTGTTCTCTCTTCTCTCTGAATTACCTTTTTGTCTTCTCCTCTCTCTAGATGCGCTGCTCTTCTCTCATATCTCATTATGCCCATGTATCCTCTATTCTCTCTGGATATCCTTCTGTACTCTCCTCTCTCTGGATTCCCTTTTGTGCTTGCCTCTCTCTGGATGCCCTTCTGTACTCTCCTCTCTCTGGATGCTCTTCTGTCTTTTCCTCTCTCCCTATGACCTTCTATTCTCTCGATTCTCTCGATGCCCTTCAGTTTTCTACTCTCTCTGGATGCCCGACAATTTTCTCCTTACTCTGGATATCCTTCTGTCTACTCCTCTCACTAGATGCCCTTCTGTTATCTCCTCTCACTGGATGCCATTCTGTCCTCTCCTCTCTCTGGATACCCTTCTGTCTTCTCCTCTCTCCGCATGCCTTTCTGTCCTCTTTTCTCATTGAATGCCCTTAGGTTGCCTCCTGTCTCTCCATGTTCTTCTGTTCTTTCCAATCTGTGGATGCCTTCTGTTCTCTCCTCTCTCTGGATGCCCTTCTGTTTTCTCGTCTTTCTGTAAGCCTTTCTGTTCTCTCCTCTTTCTGTATGCCCTTCTTTACTCTCCTCTCTCTGTATGCCCTTCTGTTCTCTTTTCTCTGGATGCCTTTCAGTGCTCACCGCTCTCTGGATGACGTTCTGTCTTCTCCTCTCTCTACATGCCTTCTATTTTCTCCTCTCTCTATATTCCTTTCTGTCCTCTCATCTCTCTGGATGCCCCTCTATTACATTCTCTCTATGGATGCTTTTATGTTCTCTTACCTCTCTGGATGCCCTTTTGTCTTCTCCTCTCTCTGAATGCCCTTCTGTCTTCTCTTCTCTCTGGAGGCCCTTCTGTCATCTCCTCTCTCTGGATGCTCTTCTGTTCTCTGTTCTCTCTAGATTCTCTTCTGTTGTGTCATATCTCTGGATGCACTTCTCATCTCTTCTCTCTCTGGATGATCTTCTGTTTGCTTATCTCTCTGCATGCCCTTCTGGTATCTCCTCTATATGGAAGATCTTCTGTTCTCTCATCTCTCTGGATGTTCTTGTGTCGCTTCCTCTCACTGGCAGCCCTTCTGTATTCTCCTCTTTCTGGATGCCCTTCTATTCTCTATTCTCTCGGGATGTCCTTCTGTCCTCTCCTCTCTCTGGATGCCCTTCTGTTTTCTCCTCTCTCTGGATGCCCTTCTGTTTTCTCCTCTCTCTGGATGCCCTTCTGTTCTCTCCTCTCTCTGGATGCCCTTGTGTCCTCTTCTCTCTCTGGATGCCCTTCTGTTCTCTCAGCTCTCTGGATGCCCTTCTGTTCTCTCAGCTCTCTGGATGCCCTTCTGTTCTCTCCTCACTGTGGATGCCCTTCTGTTCTCTCCTCACTGTGGATGCCGTTCTGTTCTCTCCTCTCCCTGGATGCCCTTATGTTCTCTTCTATTTTCAGATGCCCTTATGCCCTCTCCTCTCTCTGGATGCCCTTCTGACTTCTCCTTTCTTCTCATGCCCTTCTGTTCTCTCCTCTCTTTGGATAAGCTTCTGTCTTCTCCTTCTCTGGATTACCTTGTGTTCTCTCCACTCACCGGATGCCCATAAATCTTCTCCTCTCTCTGGATGCCCTTCTGCTTTTGCCTCTCTCTAAATGCCCTTCTGTTCACTCCTCACTCTGGATTCCCTTCTGTTCTCTCTGTTTTTCTGGATGCCCTTGTGTTCTCTCCTCTCTACGGATGCTCTTCTGCCTTCTCCTCACTCTGGATGGCTTTCTGTTCTTTCCTCTCTCTGGTTGCCCTTCTAAACTCTTCTCTCCCTGGATGCCCTTCTGTTCTCTCCTCTCTCTAGATGCCCTTCTGTATTCTCCTCTCTATTGATGCCCTTCTGTTTTCTCCTCTCTTTTGATTCCCTTCTGTCTTCTCCACTCTCTGGATGTCCATTTGTTCTCTCTTCTCTTTGGATGCCCTTCTTTCTTATCCTCTCTCTGAATGCCCTTCTGTTCTCTCCTGTCTTTGGATTTCCTTCTGTCTTCTCCTCCCTCTGGATGCCCTTCTGTTCTCTCCTCTCTCTGCATTTCCTTTTGTCTTCTCCTCTCTCTGAAATCACTTCTGTTCTCTCCTCAATCTAGATGCCCTTCTGTCATCTCCTCTCACTGGATGCCCTTCTGTCCTCTCCACTTTCCGGATGCCCTTCTGCTCTATCCTCTCTATGGATGCCCATCTGTCCTCCCCTCTCTCTATATAACCGTCTGTTTTCTCCTCTCTCTGGATGCCCTTCTGTTCTCTCCTCTCTTTGCATTCCCTTCTGTCTTCTTTTTTCTCTGGATGCCCTTCTGCTCTCTCCTCTCTCTAAATTCCCTTCTGTCTTCTCTTCTCTCTGGATTGACTTCTGTTCCCTCCTCTCTCTGAATGCCCTTCTGTTCTATCCTCTCTCTAGTTGCCCTTCTGTTCTCGCTTCTATCCAGATGCCCTTCTGTCTTTTCCTCCCTCTGGATAGCCTTCTGTTCTCTTTTCTGTGGATGCCCTTCTGTCTGCCCTATCTCTGGATGCCCTTCTATCTTCTCCTCTTTCTGGATGCCCTTCTTTTTCTGCTTTCTCTAGAGGCCCTTTTGTCCCCTTCTCTCTCTGAATGCCCTTCTGTTATTTTTTCTCTCTGGATGCCCTTCTGTACTCTCCTCTCTCTGGATGCCTGTCTGTCCTCTTCTCCATCTGGATGCCTTCTCTCTTCCCCTCTTTTCGGATGCTCTTCTGTTCTCTCCTCTCTCTGGAAGCCCTTCTGTTTTCTCCTCTTTCTGGATGCCCTTCAATTCTCTCCTCATCCTGGATACCCCTCTGTCTTCTCCTCTCTCTATATGCCCTTCTATCCTCTCCTTTCTCTAAATGTCTTTTAGTCTTCTGCTCTCTCTGATGACCTTCTGTTCTCTCCTCTTTCTGGATTTTCTTCTGTTCTCTCTTCTCTCTGGATGCCCTTCTGTCCTCTCCTCTCTATGGATGCCCTTCTGTTTTCTCATTTCTTGGGATGCCCTTCTGTTCTCTCCTCTCTCAGTATGACATTCTGTCATTTTTTTTGATGCCCTTCTGTCTTCTCCACTCTCTGGATGCCCATCTGTTCACTCTTCTCTCCGGATGCCCTTCTTTCTTCTCCTCTCTCTGAATGCCCTTCTGTTCTCTCCTTTCTTTGGATTCCCTTCTGTCTTCTCCTCTCTATGAATGCCCTTCTTTTCTCTCATCTCTCTGAATGCCCTCCTTTTCTCTCCTCTCTCTGGATACCCTTCTGTTCTCTCCACTCTCTGGATGCCCTTCTGTTCTCTGTACTCTCTGGATGCCCTTCTATCCTCTCTTCTCTGGATGGCATTCTGATCTCTCCTCTCCCTGGATACCCTTCTGTTCTCTTCTCTTTACAGATGTCCTTTTGTCCTCTCCTCACTCTGGTTGCCCTTCGGACTTCTCCTCTCTTTGCTTGCCCTTCTGTTCTCTCTTAGCTCTGAATACGCTTCTGTCTACTCCTTCTCTGGATGTCCTTCTGTTCTCTCCTCTTTCTGGATGGGCTTCTGTTCTCTCCTCTCTCCAGATGCCCTTCTGTCTTCTCCTCTCAATTTATTCCCTCTGTTCTCTCCTTTCTTTGGATACCCTTCTATCTTCTCCACTCTCTGGAAGCTCTTCTGCTCTCTCCTCTCCCTGAATGCCTTTCGGTTCTCTCCTCTCTCTGGATGCTCTTGTGTTCTCTCCTTTTTCTGGGTGCCCCTCTGTTCTCTCCTCTCTACGGATGCCCCTCTGCCTTTTCCTCACTCTGGATGGCTTTCTGTTCTGTCCTCCCTCGGGATGCCCTTCTCTCTTCTCCTATCTCTGGTTGCAATTCAATTCTCTCCTCAACCTGGATACCCTTCTAACTTTTCCTCTCTCAGGATGCCATTCTGTCCTCTCCTCTTTCTGGATTCTCGTCCGTTCTCTCTTCTCTCTGGATGCCCTTCTGTTCTCAACTCTATCGGTGTGCCCGTCTGTCCTCTCCTCTCTTTGGATTATCTTCTGTCTTCTCCTCTCTCTGGATGCCCTTCTGTTCTCTCCTCGCTTTGGATTCCTTTCTGTCTTCTCCTCTCTCTGGATGCCCTTCTGCTCTCTCCTCTTTCTGAATGCCCTTCTGTCTTCTGTCTCTGGATTCACTTCAGTTCTCTCCTCTCTCTGAATGCCCTTCTATTCTCTCCTCTCTCTAGTTGTCCTTCTGTTCTCTCCTCGATCCAGATGCCCTTTTGTCTTCTCCTCCCTATGGATACCCTTCTGTTCTCTTTTCTGTGGATGCCCTTCTGTCCTCCCCTCTCTCTTGATGCCCTTCTGTCTTCTCCTCTTTCTGGATGCTCTCCTGTTCTCTGCTTTCTCTAGATGCCCTTTTGTCCTCTCCTCTTTCTGCAGGCCCTTCTGTTTTCTTCTGTCCCTGGACGCCCTTCTGTCCTCTCCTCTATCTGGATGCCCATCTGTCCTCTTCTTCATGTGGATGCCTTCTCTCTTCTCTTCTTTCCGAATGCCCTTCTGTTATCTCCTCTCTCTGGAAGCCCTTCTGTCTTCTCCTTTCTCTGGAAGACCTTCTGTCTTCTCCTCTCTCTGGATGCCCTTCAATTCTCTCCTCATCCTGGATACCCTTCTGTCTTCTCCTCTCTCTGTATACCCTTCTGCCTTCTCCTCTCGTTGGTTGCCCTTCTGTTCTTTCATCTCTCTGGATTCCCTTTTTGTCTTCTCCTCTCTCTGGATTCACTTATGTTCTCTCCACTCTCTGTATACTCTCCTGTCCTCTCCTCTCTCTGAAGGCCCTTCTGTCCTCTCCCCTTTCTGGAAGCCCTTCACCTCTCTCCTCTCTCTGGATGCCCTTCTGTCCTCTCCTCTCTCTGGATGCCCTTTTGTTTTCTCCTCTACCTTGATGCCCTTCTGTTTTCTCCTCTCTTTGGATTCCCTTCTGTCTTCTCCTCTCTCTGGATGCCCTTCTGCTCTCTCTCTCTCTTAATGCCCTTCTGTCTTCTCCTCTCTCTGGTTTCACTTTTGTTCTCTCCTCTCTCTGAATGCCCTTCTGTGCTCTCCTGTCTCTAGTTGCCCTTCTGTTCTCAACTCTATCCAGATGCCCTTCTGTCTTCTCCAACCTCTGGATATCCTTCTGTTCTCTTTTCTGTGGATGCCCTTCTCTCCTCCCTTATCTCTGGATGCCCTTCTCTCTTCTCCTCTTTCTGCATGCTCTTCTGTGCTCTGCTCTCTCTAGATGCCCTTTTGTCCTCTCCTCTTTCTGCATGCACTTCTGAAATCTTCTCTCCCTGGATGCCCTTCTGTCCCCTCCTCTCTCTGGATGCCCATCTGTCCACTTCTTCATGTGGATGCCTTCTCTCTTCTCCTCTTTCCAGATGCCATTCTGTTCTCTCCTCTCTCTGGAAGCCCTTCGGTTTTCTCCCTCTGGATGCCCTTCAATTCTCTCCTCATCCTGGTTACCCTTCTGTCTTCTCCTCTCTCTATATGCCCTTCTATAATCTTTTTTCTCTAAATGTCCTTTAGTCTTCTGCTCTCTATGGATGCCCTTCTCTTCTCTGCTCTTTCTGGATTCTCTTCTGTTCTCTCTTCTCTCTGGATGCCCTTCTGTTCTCAACTCTCTCAGGATGCCCTTCTGTCCTCTCCTCTCTCCAGATGCAAATCTTCATTCTCCTACCGCTGAATGGCCTTCTATTCTCTCATATCCAAGATGCCCTTCTGCCTTCTGCTCTTTCTGGATTCTCTACTGTTCTTTTCTCTCTATATGCCTTTCTGATCTTTCCCCTCTCCCGATGCCCTTTTGTCCTCTCCTCTCTCTGGATGGCCTTGTGTTTTCTCCTCTCTTGGGATGCCCTTCTGTTCTCTCCTCTCTCAGTATGACATTCTGTCCTCTTTTTCTTGATGCCCTTCTGCCTTCTCCACTCTCTGGACATCCATATGTTCTCTCTAATCTCCGGATGCCCTTCTTTCTTCTCCTCTCTCTGAATGCTCTTCTGTTCTCTCCTCTTTCTGAATGCCCGTCTGCTCTCTCCTCTTTCTGAATGCCCTTCTGTTCTCTACTCTCTCCGCATGCCCTTTTGTCCTCTCCTATTTATGGATGCCTTTTTGCTCTCTCATCTCTCTGGATGCCCATCTGTCCTCTACTCTCTAAGGATTCACTTCTGTTGTCTCCTTTCTCTGGATGCCCTTCTGTTCTCTTTTCTCCCTGGATGCCCTTCTGTTCTCTCCTCTCTCTGGATGCCCGTCTGTCCACTTCTCCATCTGGATGCCTTCTCTCTTCCCCTCTTTCTGGATGCTCTTCTGTTCTCTCCTCGCTCTGGAAGCCCTTCTGTTTTCTCCTCTTTCTGGATGCCCTTCAATTCTCTCCTCATCCTGGATACCATTTTGTCTCCTCCTCTCTCTATATGCCCTTCTATCCTTTTCTTTCTCTCAATGTCCTTTTGTCTTCTGCTCTCTCTGGATGCCCTTCTGTTCTCTCCTCTTTCTGGATTCTCTTCTGTTCTCTCTTCTCTTTGGATGCCCTTCTGTTCTCAATTCTCTAGGGATGCCATTCTGTCCTCTCCTCTCTCCGAATGCCCTTCTGCGTTCTCCTCCCACTGGACTACCTTCTATTCTCTCATCTCCAGTATGCTCTTCTGCCTTCTGCTCTTTCTGGATTCTCTAATGTACTCTTCTCTCTATATGCCATTCTTTTCTTACCCATTTCCGGATGAACTTCTGTCCTCTACTCTCTATTGATGCCCTTCTGTTTTCTCCTCTCTTGGGATGCCCTTCTGTTCTCTCCTCTATTAATATTACATTCTGTCCCGCTTTTCTTGATGCCCTTCTGTCTTCTCCACTCTCTGGATGTCCATCTGTTCTCTCTTCTCTCTGGATATCCTTCTTTCTTCTCCTCTCTCTGAATGCCCTTCTGTTCTCTCCTTTCTTTGTATTCCCTTCTGTCTTCTCCTCTCTCTGAATGCCGTTCTGCTCTCTCCTCTTCCTGAATGTCCTTCTGTTCTCTCCTCTATCTCCATGCCTTTCTATCCTATCCTCTTTATGGATGCCCTTCTGCACTATCATCTCTCTGGAAGCCCATGTGTCCTCTCTTCTCTCTGGATTCACTTCTTTTCTCTTTCTCTGGATGCCCTTCTGTCCTCTCTTCTCTCTGGATGCCCTTCTGTTCTCTCATCTCTCTAGATGCCCTTCTCTTCTCTCCTCTCTCTAGATGTCCTTCTGCCCTCTATTCTCTATTTATGCCCTTCTGTTCTCTCATCACTTTGGACACCCTGCTGTGCTCTCCTCTCTCTGGATGCCCTTCTGTTTTTTCCTATCTCTGGATGTCCATCTGTCTTCTACTCTCTCTGGAAGCTCTTCTGTCTTCTCCTCTCTCTGGATGCCCTTTTGTCTTCTCGTCTCTCTGGATGCCTTTCAGTTCTCTCCTCTCTCCATATACCCTTCTGTTCTCTCCTCTTTCTGGATGCCCTTCTGTCCTCTCCTCTATTTGGATGCCCTTCTGTTCTCTCCTCTATCTCGATGCACTTCTATTCTACCCTCTCTCTATATGCCATTCTGTCCTGTCTTCGATCTGGGTGCCATTCTGTTCTCTCCTCTCTACCGATGCCCTTTTGTCTTCTCCTCTTTCTGGATGCCCTCGTATACTCTGATCTCTATAGGTACCCTTCTGTACTATCCTCTCTCTGGATGCCCTTTGGTTCACTTCTTTCCCTGGATGCCCTTCTGTTCTCTCCTCTCTCTGTATGCCCTTATTTACTCTCCTCTCTCTGGATGCCCTTCTGTTTTCTCCTCTCTCTGGATGTCCTTCCGTTCTCTCCTCTCTCCAGATGCCTTTTTCTTCTCCTCTCTCGATTCCCTTTTGTCTTCTCCTCTCAATGGATGCCCTTCTGTTCTCTCCTCTCTCCAGATGCCTTTCTTTCCTCTCCTCTCTCTGGATGTCCTTCTGTCCGTTCCTCTCTCTGGATGCCTTTCTATTCTCTCCTCTCTGGATGCCCTTCTGTTCTCTTCTATTTCCAGATGACCTTTGGTCCTCTCCTCTCTCTGGATGTCCTTCTGACTTTTCCTCTTTTCACATGACCTTCTGTTCTCTCCTCTCTTTGGATACATTTCTGTCTTCTTGTTCTCCAGATTCCCTTCTGTTCTCTCCTCTTTCTGGATGTGCTTCTGTTCTCTTCTCTCTCTGGATGCCCTTCTGTCGTCTCCTCTCTCTAGATGCCCTTCTGTTCTCTCCTCTCTTTGAATTCCCTTCTGTCTTCTCAACTCTCTGGATGCGTTTCTGCTCTCTCCTCTCTCTGAATGCCCTTCTGTACACTCCTCACTCTGCATGCCCTTCTGTTCTCTCTTTTTTTCTGGATGCCCTTGTGTTCTCTCCACTCTAAGGATACCCTTCTTTCTACTCCTCTCTCTGGATGCCCTTCTGTTTTCTCCTATCTTTGGATTCCCTTCTGTTTTCTCCTCTCTCTGGATGCCTTTCGGCTCTCTCCTCTCTCTGAATCCCCTTCTGTACACTCCTCACTCTGGATGCCCTTCTGTTCTTTCTTTTTTTGGATGCCCATCTGTACTCTCCCCTCTCTGGATGCCCTTCTGTTCACTTCTCTCCCTGGATGCCCATCTTTCCTCTCCCCACACGGGATTCCCTTCTGTCCACTTCTCTTTCTGGATGCCCTTCTTTTCTCTCCTATCTCTGGATTCCCTTTTTTGTCTATTCCTCTCTCTCGATGCCCTTATTTCCTCTCTCTAGATGTCCTTCTGCTCTCTATTCTCTATTTATGCCCTTCTGTTCTCTCATTTCTTTGGATACCCTTTTGTGCTCTCCTCTCTCTGGAGGCCCTTCTGTACTTTCCTATCTCTGGATTCCCTTCTGTCTTCTCCTCTCTCTGGATTCCCTTCTGTCTTCTCCCCTCTCTGGATGCCCTTCTGTCCTCTCGTCTCTCTGGATGCCTTTCAGTTCTCTCCTTTCTCCGGATACCCTTCTGTTCTCTCCTATTTCTGGATGCCCTTCTGTCCTCTCCTCTATTTGGATGCCCTTCTTTTCTCTCCTCTCTCTCGATGCTTTTCTGTTCTACCCTCTCTGTAGATGCCATTCTGTCCTCGTTTCTATCTGGGTGCCATTCTGTTCTCTACTCTCTTCCTATGCCCTTCTGTCTTCTCCTCTTTCTGGATGCCCTTGTATTCTCTGATCTCTATAGGTGCCCTTCTGTCCTCCTCTCTCTCTGGATGCTCTTCTGTTCACTTCTCTCCCTGGATGCCCTTCTGTTTTCTCCTCTCTCTGGATGCCCTTCTTTACTCTCTTCTCTCTGGATGCCTTCTATCTTCTCCTCTCTCTGGAAGCCCTTAAGTTCTCTCCTCTCACCAGACACCTTTTTCCTCTCCTCTCTGGATGCCCTTGTGTCTTCTCCTATCGATGAATGCCCTTCTGTTCTCTACTCTCTCCAGTTGCCTTTCTTTCCTCTCCTCTCTCTTGATGCCCTTCTGTCTTCTCCTCTTTTTGGATGCCCTTCTGTTCTCTTCTCTCTGGATGCCCTTCTGGGCTCACCTCTCTCAGGATGACCTTTTGTCTTCTCCTGTCTCTAGATGCACTTCTCTTCTCTCCTCTCTCTGGATGCCCTTTTGTCCTCTCCTCTTTCTGGATGCCCTTCTGTCCTCTCCTCTCTCTGGATGTTCTTCTGTCCTCTCCTCTCTCTGGATATCTTCTGTCCTCCAATCTCTCTGGTTGCCTTTCTCTTCTCTGCTCTCTCTGGATGACCCTCTTTCTACTCCTCTCTCTGAATGCCCTTCAGGATTCTCCTTTCTTTGGATGCCCTTCTGTACTCTCTTCTAACTGGGTGCCCTTCTGTCCTCTTGTCTCTCTGGATGCCCTTCTGTCCTCTACTCTCTCTGGATGCCTTTCTGTCCACTCCTCTCTCTGGATCCATTCTGTCCTCTAATCTCTCTGGTTGCCTTTTTTTTTCTCTTCTCTCTGTGGATGCTCTCCTGTACTCTCATCACTCTGGATGCCCTTCTGTTCTCTCCTCTCTCTGGATTTCCTTTTGTCTTCTCCTCTCTCTGAATGCCCTCCTGTCTTCCCCTCTCTCTGGATTCACTTCTGTTCATTCCTCTATCCAGATGACCTTCTTTCTTCTCCTCCCCCTGGATGGCCTTCTGTTCTCTTTTCTGTCGATGCCCTTCTGTCCACCCTATCTCTGGATGCCCTTCTATCTTCTCCTCTTTCTGGATGCCCTTTTGTTCTCAACTATCTCGGGATGCCTTCTGTCCTCTCCTCTGTCTGGATGCCCTTCTGTTCTCTTTTCTCCCTGGATTCCCTTCTCTCCTCTCTTCTCTCTGGATGCCCTATGTCCTCTTCTCCATCTGGATGCCTTCTCTCTTCCCCTCTCTCTGGATGCTCTTCTGTTCTCTCCTCTCTCTGGAAGCCCTTCTGTTTTCTCCTCTTTCTGGATGCCCTTCAATTCCCTCCTCATCCTGGATACCCTTCTGTCTTCTCCTCTCTCTATATGCCCTCTATCCTCTTCTTTCTCTAAATGTCCTTTAGTCTTCTGCGCTCTCTGGATGCCCTTCTCTTCTCTCCTCTTTCTGGCTTCTCTTCTCTTCTCTCTTTTTTCTGGATGCCCTTCTGTTCTCAACTCTCTCAGGATGCCCCTCTCACTTCTCTCCCTGGATGCCATTCTGCATTCTCCTCCCACTGGATGCCTTACTATTCTCTCATCTCCAGTATGCTCTTCTGTCTTCTGCTCTTTCTGGATTCTCTACTGTTATCTTCTCTCTATATGTCTTTCTGTTCTTTCCTCTCTCCGGATGCCCTTCTCTCCTGTCCTCTCTATGGATGCCCTTCTGTATTCTCCCCTCTTGGGATGTCCTGCTGTGCTCTCCTCTCTCTCTGGATGCACGTCTGTCCATTCCTCTCTCTGGATGTTCTTCTGTCCTCTGCTCACTCTGCATCTCTTCTGTCCTCTAATCTCTCTGGTTGCCTTTCTGTTCTCTGCTCTCTCTGGATGACCTTCTGTCTTTTCCTCTCTCTGAATGCATTTCTCTACTCTCCTCTCTCTGGATGCTCTTCTGACCTCTTATCTCCATGGATGCCCTTCTCTCTTCTTCTCTCTTTTGATTGGTCTCTGTTCTCTCCTCTTTCTGGTTCCCTTCTGTCCTCTATTCTCTCTGGATGCCCTTCTGTCCTCTCCTCTCTCTGGATGCCCTTCTTTCCTCTCGTCTCTCTGGATTCCCTTTTTGTCTTCTCTTGATGGATGCCCTTCTCTTTTCTCCTCTATCTAGGTGCCCTTCTGTCATATATTTTCTCTGTATGCCTCTCTGTTCTCTCATTTCTCTGGTTGTCCTTCTGTCCTCTCCTCTCTCTGGATGCCCTTCTGTCCTCTACTCTCTCTGGATGCCCTTCTGTCTTCTCCTCTCTCCCTATGCCCTTCTATTCTCTTGTCTCTCCCTATGCCCTTCCGTCTTCTCCTTTCTCTGGATTCCCGACAATTTTCTCTCCAATCTGGATACCCTTCTGTCTTCGCCTCTCTCTAGATGCCCTTATGAGTTCTCCACTCTCCCAATGCCCTTCAGTCCTCTTCTCTCTTTGGATGTCTTTCACTCTTCTGCTCTCTCTGGATGGGCTTCTGTTCTCTCCTCTTTCTGGATTCTTTCCTGTTCTCTAATTTCTCTGGATGCGCTTCTGTTCTCTCCTCCGGGATGTCCTTCTGTCCTCTCCTCTCTCTGGATGCCCTTCTGTCTTCCCCTTTCTCTGGTTGCCCTTCTGTTTTTTCCTCTCTCTGGATGCCCTCTTGTCCTCTCCTTTCTCTGGATACCCTTCTGTTCTATCCTCTCTCGGGATGTGCTTCTTTTCTCTCCTCTCTCTGGATACCCTTGTGTTATCTTCTCTCTCTAGATGCCCTTTTGTTTTCTGCTCTCTCTGGATTCCCTTCTGTCTTCCCCTCTCTCTGGATGACCTTCTGTTCTCTTCTCTCCCTCGATGCCCTTCTGCCATCTCCTCTGACTGAATGCCCATCTATCCTCTTCTCCATCTAGATTTCTTCTCTCTTCTCCTCTTTCTGGATGCCCTTCTGTTCTCCTCTCTCTCTGGAACCATTCCTGTCTTCTCCCCTCTCTGGATGCCCTTCTGTTCTCTCCTATCTCTAGATGCCCTTCTGTTCTCTCCTCTATCTACATGCCTTTCTGTCTTCTCCTCTCTCTGTATGGCCTTCTTTACTCTTTTCAGTGGATGCCGTTCTGACTTCTCCTCTCTCTGAAAGCCCTTCTATCTTCTCCAATCTCCCGATGCCCTTCTGTCTTCTCCTCTTTCTGGATGCCGTTCTTCACACTCCTCTTTCTTGATGCCCTTCTGTCCTCTCCTCTATCTGGATTCCCTTCTGTCCTTTCCTCTCTCTTGATAACCTTCTGTTCTTTCCTCTCCCTGGATTTCCTTTTTTCTTCTCCTCTTGCTGGATGCCCTTCTCTTCTCTCCTCTCTCTAGATGCCCTTCTGTACTCTATTCTCTGTGGATGCCTCTCTGTTCTCTCATCTTTCCGGATGCCCCTCTGTGCTCTCCTTTCTCTGGATGCCCTTCTGTTCTCTTCTCTCTCTGGATGCCCTTCTGTCTTCTCCTCTCTCTGGATGCCCTTCTCTTCTCCCCTCTTTGTGGATGTGTTTCTGTCTTCTCCTCTCTTGATGCTCTTCTCTTCTCTCCTCTCTCTGGATGCCCTTCTAACATCTCCTCTCCATGTATGCCCTTCTGTCTTCTCCTCTCTCTGGATGGCTTTCTGTTCTCTCCTCTCTCTGAATCCCTTCTGTCCTCTCCTCTCTCTGGGTACCCTTCTTCACTCTCCTCACTTTGGATGCCCTTCATTCCTCACCTCTCTCTGGATGCCCTTCTCTTCTCTCCTCTCTCTAAATGCCCTTCTGTCCTCTATTCTCTCTGGATTCCTCTCTGTTCTCTCATCTCTCTAGATGCAATTCTGTGCTCTCCTCTCTCTGGATGCCCTTCTGTTCTCTCCTCTCTCCGGATGTGCTTCTGCCTTCTCCTCTCTCTGAATGCCCTTCTGTCCTCTCCTCTCTATGGATGCCCTTCTGTCTTCTCATCAATCTGGATGCCATTTGTTCTCTCCTCTATAGGTATTCCCTTCTTCCCTCTCCTCTCTCTGGATGGCCTTCTGTCTTCTCCTCCCTCTTGATGCCCTTCTGTCCTCTCCTCTCTCTGGATGGCGTTCTGTCTTCTCCTCTCTTCTTATGCCCTTCTGTTTTCTCATCACTTCGGGTTCCTTTCTGTCTTCTCCTCTCTCTGGATGTCCTTCTGGTCTCTCCTTTCTCCAGATGCCCTTCTGTCTTCTCCTCTTTCTGGATGCCCTTCTGCTCTCTCCTCTCTCTGTATGCCCTTCTGTTCTCTCCTCTCTCCAGATGCCCTACTGTCTTCTCCTCACTCAGGATGCCCTACTGCTCTCTCCTCTCTCTGAAACGCTTCTGTACTCTCCTCTCTCTGGATTTCATCTTGTCTTCTCCTCTCACTTGATACCCCTCTGTTCTCTCCTCTTTCTGGATGCCCTTCTGTCCTCTCCTCTCTCCGGATACCTTTTGTCTTCTACTCTATCTGGATGCCCTTCTGCTCTCTCCTCTCTCTAGATGCCCTTCTGCTCTCTCCTCTCTCTGGATGCCCTTCTGTTCTGTAATCTCTCTGGATTCCCTTCTGTCTTCTCCTCTCTCTGGATGCCATTCTATCGTCTCCTGTCTAAGGATGCCCTTCTGTCTTTTCCTCTCTCCAAATGCCCTTCTGTTCTCTTCTATCTCTGGATTCCCTTCTGTCTTATCCTCTCTCTGGATGCCCTTCTGTTCTCTCCTCTCTCTATATGCCCTTCTGTTCTCTTCTCTATCTAGATTCCCTTCTGTCTTCTCCTCTCTTTATATGGCCTTCTTTACTCTTTTCTCTGGATGCCCTTCTGACCTCTTCTCTCTCTGGATGCCCTTCTTTTCTCTCTTCTCTCTGGAGGCCATTCTGTCAACTCCTCTCTCTGGAAACCCTTCTGTCTTCTCCTATCTCACAATGCCCTTCTGTCTCCTCCTATTTCTGGATACCCTTCTGGTCTCTACTCTCACTACATGCCTTTCTGTCATCTATCCTCTCTGGATGCCCTTATGTTCTCTCCTATCTCTGGATGTTCTGCTGTCTTCTCTGCTCTCTGGATACCGTTCTATTCTCTACTCTTCCTGGATGCACTTCTGTCTTCTCTGTGCTCTGGATGCCCTTCAGTTCTCCCCTCCATGTGGATGTGTTTCCATCTTCTCCTCTCTCTGGATGCCCTTCTGTTCTCTCTTCTCTCTGGATGCCCTTCTGACGTCTCCTCTCCTTTCATGCCCTTCGGTCTTCTCTTCTCTCTGGTTGGCTTTCTGTTCTCTTCATTCTCTGGACCCCTTATCTCCTCTCCTCTCTCCGGATGCCCTTCTTCACACTCCTCTATCTGGATGCTCTTCTGTCCTATCCTTTATCTGGATTCCCTTTTGTCCTCTCCTCTCTCTGGATTCACTTGTCTCCTCCTTTCGCTGGATGCCCTTCTCTTCTATCCTCTCTCTAGATGCCCTTCTGCCCCCTATTCTTTAGGGATTCCTCTCTGTTCTCTTCTCCCTCTGGATGCCCTTCTTCCCTCTCTTCTCTCTGGATGCTCTTCTGTCTTCTCCTCCCTCTGGATGTCCTTCTGTCTTTTCCTCACTCTGGATGGCCTTCTGTCTTCTCTCTTCTTATGCCCTTCTGTTTTCTAATCTCTTTGGCTTCCCTTCTGTCTTCTCTTCTCTCTGGATGTCCTTCTGGTCTCTCCTCGCTCTGGATGCTCTTCTGTTCTCTCCTCTCTCTGGATGCCCTTCTGTCTTCTCCTCTTTCTGGATGCCATTCTGCTCTCTCCTCTCTTGATGCCCTTCTGTTCTCTCCTCTCTCTGGATGCCCTACTCTTTTATCCTCTCTCAGGATGCCCTTCTGCTCTCTCCTCTCTCTGGATGCCCTTCTATTCTCTGCTCTCTCTGGATTCCTTTCTGTATTCTCCTCTCTCCAAATGCCCTTCTGTTCTCTTCTCTCTCTGGATTCGCTCTGTCTTCTCCTTCTCTGGATGTCCTTTTGTTCTCTCCTCTCACTGGATCCCTTCTGTCCTTTAATCTCTCTGGATGCCTTTCTGTCCTCTCCTCTCTATGGATGCCCTTCTCTCATCTCCTCTTTCTGGATGACCTTCTGTCTTCTCCTCTATCCCGATGTCCATCTGTTCTCTCCTCTCTCCAAATGCCCTTCTGTTGTCTCCTCTCTATGGATTTGCTTCTGTCTTCTCTTTCACTGCATGCCCTTCTTTTCTCTCCTCTTTCTGGATGCCCTTCTGTCCCCCCCTCTCACTGGATGCCCTTCTGTCTTCCCTCTCCCTGAATGCTCTTCTGTTCTCTCCTCACTCCGGATGCCCTTCTGTCTTCTCCTGTTTCTGGATGCTCTTCTGTCCTCTCCTCTCTATGGATGCCCTTCTGTGTTCTCCTCTCTCTGGATGCCCTTTGTTCTCTCCTCTATCGAGATGCCCTTCTGTCTTCTCCTCTCTTTGTATGGACTTTTGTACTATTTTATGTGGATGCCCTTCTTTCCTCTCCTCTCTCTGGATGCCCTTCTTCTCTGTCATCTCTCTGGTTTCCCTTCTGTCCTCTCCTCTTTCTGGATGCCCATCTGTCTTCTCCTATCTCCCGCTGCCCCTTTGTATTTTCCTCTTCCTGGATGCCCTTCTGATCTCTGCTTTCTCTAGATGCCCTTCTGTCCTCTCCTCTCTGTGGATGCCCTTCGTTTCTCTTCTCTCCTTGAATGCTCTTCTGTCCTCTCTTCTCTCAGGATGCCCATCAGTCCTCTTCTCCATCTGGATGCCTTCCCTCTTCTCCTATTTCCGGATGCCCTTATGTTCTCTCCTCTCTCTGGATGCCCTTCTGTTCTCTACTCTCCTTAGATGCCCTTCTGTCCTGTCCTCTCTCTGGATGCCCATCTGTCTTCTCCTCTCTGTGGATGACCTTCTGCACTCTCCTCTCTCTGGATGCCCTTCTGTTCTCTCCTCTCTCTGGATGCCCATCTGTCTTCTCCTCTCTCTGGATTCCCTTCTGTCTTCTCCTCTCTTTGGATGCCCTTCTGTTTTCTCCTCTTTCTGGATGCCCTTCTGTTCTCTCCCCTCTCCGGATGCCCTTCTGTCCTCTCCATCTCTGGATGCCCTTCTGTCTTCTCCTCTCTCTGGATGTCCTTCTGTTCTCTCCACTCTCTTTATTGGCTTTTTAATTTCTCCTCTCTCTGGATGCCCTTTGTACTCTCCTCTCTCGGGATGCCATTTGTACTCTCCTCTCTCGGGATGCCCTTCTGTGCTCTCCTCTATCTAGAGGCCCTTCTGCCTTCTCCTCTCTCTGTATGGCCTTTTGTACTATTTTATGTGGATGCCCGTCTTTCCTCTCCTCTCTCTGGATGCCCTTCTGCTCTGTCATCTCTCTGGTTTCCCTTCTGTCCTCTCCTCTTTCTGGATGCCCATCTGTCTTCTCCTATCTCCCACTTCCCCTCTGTATTCTCCTTTTCCTGGATGCCCTTCTGTTCTCTGCTTTCTCTAGATGCCCTTCTGCCCTCTCCTCTCTCTGGACGCCCTTCTGTTTTCTCCTCTTTTTGGATGCGCTTCTATTCTCTACTCTCCCTAGATGCCCTTCTGTCCTCTCCTCTCTCAAGATGCCAGTCTCCTCTCTCAGGATGTCAGTCCTCTTCTCCATCTGGATGCCTTCTCTCTTCTCCTATTTTTAGATGCCCTTCTGTTCTCTCCTCTCTCGGATGCCCTTCTGTTTTCTCCTCTTTGTGGATGCCCTTCTGTTCTCTCCACTCTCTGGATGACCTTCTGTCCTCTCCTCTATCTGGATGCCTATCTGTTTTCTCCTCTCTCTGGATGCCCTTCTCTCCCAATGCCCTTCTCTTCTCTTCTCTCTTCCAATCCCCTTCTGTCTCCTCCTCTCTCTGGATGCCCTACGATTCTCTCCTCACACTAGATCCCCTTTTGTCTTCTTTTCTCTGTGGATGCCCTTCTGTTCTCACCTCTTTCTGGATGCCCTTCTGTTCTCTCATCTATTTAGATGTCCTTATGTTTTCTCCTCCTTCTGTATGGCCTTCTGTACTCTTTCTGTGGATGTGCTACTTTCTTCTACTCTCTCTAGATGCCCTCTGCCTTCTCTTCTCTCTGGAGGCCATTCTGTACTCTCCTCTCTCTGGATGCCCTTCTGTCTTCTCCTATCTCCCGATGCCCTTCTGTCATCTCCTCTTTCTGGATGCCCTTCAGGTCTCTGATCTCTCTGTAGAGGCCCTCCTGTTCTCTACTCTCTCTGGATGCCCTCTTGTCCTCTACTCTCTCTGGATGCCCTTCTGTCCTCTTCTCCATCTGGATGCCTTCTCTCTTCATCTCTTTCCAGATGCGCTTCTTTGCCCTCCTCTCTCTGGAAGTCCTTCTGTTTTCTTCTCTCTCAGGATGATCTTCTGTTCTCTCCTCTCTCTGGATGCACTTCTGTCCTCTCCTCTTTCTGGGTGCCCTTCTGTATTCTCCTCCATCTTGATGCCCTTCTTTTATCTCCTCCCTCTGGATGCACTTCTGTACTCTCCTCTCCTGCATGCCCTTCTGTCTTCTTCTCTCTCTGGATGCCCTTCTCTTCACTCCTCTTTTTGGATGCCCTTTTGTTCTCTCCTCTCTAGACATGTCCTTCTGTCTTCTCATCTCTCTTGATGCCCTTCTGTCCTCTATTCTCTCTGAATGCCTTTCTGTTCTCTTGTCTCTCTGGATGCCCTTATGTGCTCTCCTCTCTCTGGATGCCCTTCTGTCTTCTTCTTTCTCCCTATGCCCTTCTTTTCTCTCATCTCTCCGGATGCCCTTCGGTTTTCTCCTCTCTCTGGATGCCTGACAATTTTCTCCTCACTCTGAATACCCTTCTGTCTTCTCTTCTCTACCTATGGCCTTGTGTTCTATCGTCTCTGCGACTTACCTTCTGTATTCTCCTTTCTCTGGATGCCCTTCGGTTCTCAACTCTATCTGGATACCCTTCTGTCTTCTCCTCTCTCTGGATGGCCTTCTGCTCTCTCCTCTCTCTGGATGCCCTTTTTTTCTCTCCTCTCTCCGGATGCCTTACTGTCTTCTCCTCTCTCTTGATGCCCTTCTGTTCTCTCCTCTTTCTGGATGCCCTTCTGTTCTCTCCTCTCTTCGGATGCACTTCTGTCTTCTCCTCTCTCCAGATGACCTTCTGCTCTCTCCTCTCTCTGGTTGCTCTTTTTCCCACTCCTCTCTCTGGATGCCCTTCTGTCTTCTCCTCTCCTTGGATGCTCTTCTGTTCTCTCATCTCTCTGGATTCCCTAGTTTTTATCTTCTCTCTCTAGATGCCCTTCTGGTCTCTCCTCTCTCTGGATGACCTTCTGTCGTCTCCTTTCTCCTGATGCCCTTCTTTTCTCTCCACTCTCCCAATGCCCTTCTGTTCTATCCTCTCTCTGGATTTGCTTCCGTCTTCACTTTCCCTGGATACCCTTCTGTTCTCTCTTCTTTCTGAATGCCCTTCTGTCCTCTCCTCTATCTCGATGCCCTTCTGTCTTCTCCTCTCTCTAGATGCCCTTCTCTGTTCTCCTCTCTCCGGATGCCTTTAGTCCTCTTCTCTCTCTGGATGTCCTTCACTCTTCTGCTCTCTAAGGATGGGCTTCTTTTCTCTCCTTTTACTGGATTCTCTCTTGTTCTCTCATCTCTCTGGATGCACTTCTGTTCTCTCTTCTCTCGGAGTTTCTTTCTGCGCTCTCCTCTATCCGGATGCCCTTCTATCTTCTCCTCTCTCTGGATGCCCTTCTGTTCTCTCCTAACACTGGATGCCCTTTTGTTCTCTCCTCTCTCTGGATACCCTTCTGTTCTCTCCTCTATCCGGATGCCCATCTGTCTTCTCCTCTCTCTGGATGCCCTTCTGCTTTATCCTCTCTCTGGATGCCCTTTTGTTCTCTCCAATCTCTGGATGCCCTCCTGTTCACTCCTCTCTCTGGATTCCCTTCTGTCTTCTCCTCTCTCTGAATGCTCTTCTGTCCTATTCTCTCTATGGATGCCCTTCTGTCCTCTCTTATCTATGGATGCCCTTCAGTCTTCTCCTCTATTTGGATGTCCTTTGTTCTCTTTTCTTTCGGGATTCCCTTCTTCCCTCTCCTCTCTCTGCATGCACTTCTGTCTTCTCCTCTCTTCCTATGCCCTTATGTTTTCTCATCTCTTTGGCTTCCCTTCTGTCTTCTCCTCTCTCTGGATGTCCTTCTGGTCTCTCCTCTCTCTGGATGCTCTTCTGTTCTCTCCTCTCTCCGGATGCCCTTCTGTCTTATCCTGTTTCTGGATGCAATTCTGCTCTCTATTCTAAATGCATGCC
>NW_023044985.1:152592-228309 GCF_011762505.2 Arvicanthis niloticus
ACCCGAGTCCTACTAATGCCACACATGGGGGTGCAGCCGATCCCAGTAGATTATAGAGGCCCCTGCCAGGGGGAAGTGGTCAGCCTTATTTTAGGCCGCTCCTCTCTTACTTTAAAGGGCTCGTGGTACACACCCGGTGTAATAGATCAGGATTATACCGGAGAACTTCAAGTTCTCTGTTCTAGCCCACAAGGTGTATTCTCCATCTCCACTGTGGGACAGGATTGCTCAATTGGTTGTACTTCCAAGCTTACATGATTGTTTTCCATCCACCGAGAAAGCTTAGAGGTGCTCAAGGGCTTGGTTCCTCAGGAACTGACTTTGCTCATTTGTAGTTGACCTTAAAACTAGAACCACCTTACAATTAGCAATAGAGGAGAAGAAGTCTACTGGAATTCTGGATTCAGGAGTGGATAAAAGTATTATTTCTTCTAATTGGTGGCCTAAGGCATGGCCTGTAAAAAGATTTTCCAACTCCCTACAAAGATTGGGATATGAGGCCAGTCCCACAATCAGTTCTCGCTTGTTGACTTGGCAGGCACCAGAGGGTAAAACAGGAAGTTTTATACCTTATGTGCTTCCTCTCCCTGTCAATCTCTAGCGAAGAGACATTTTACAAGACCTAGGGCTAGTTCTGACTAGTGAATACTCCCCACAAGCTATAAACATTATGAAGAGCATGGGATTTAAAGAAGGGAAGGGTCTTGGCAGGAACAAACAAGGAAGGTTAGATCCTGTCTCACAAGAATCAAACACAGGAAGACAAGGCCTGGGTTTTCCCTAGTTGCCATTGAGGTTTCTATGCCCATACTCTGGCTCACAGAGGAGGCCGTGTGGGTTTCTCAGTGGCCCCTATCCTCTGAAAAATTGGAAGCTGCTACAAAACGAATTAAAGAACAAGTGCAACTCGGTCATTTAGAACCTTCTACCCCTCCCTGGAATACACCCATATTTGTCATTAAAAAGAAATCCAGAAAGTGGAGGCTTTTACATGATTTAAGAGCCGTCAATGCACAGATGCAACTATTTGGCTCTGTGCAAACACCTTGGAACAGTGGGGTCTACATATTGCTACTGAGAAAGTTCCCCATACAGGAATTAACCCTCAGGGAATTAGGCCATTACAGATCTGGCAAATGGATGTTACTCACATCCCATCCTTTGGCAAATTACAATATTTGCATGTCTCCATTGATACCTGTTCTGGAGTTATGTTCCCCTCTCCATTGACTGGAGAAAAGGTTGGCCCATGTTGTTCAACATTACCTCGAGGCTTGGAGTGCCTGGGGAAAGCCTAAAATCCTTAAAACTGACAATGGACCAGCCTACACTTCTCAAAAATTTCAACAATTTTGTCACTATATGGAGGTGACACACCTGACGGGTCTTCCTTACAACCCTCAGGGACAGGGTATCATTGAGCATGCTCATCTTACCCTTAAAACGTATTTGATAAAACAAAAAGGAGAAGTTGAGGAAGCTCTGCCCACGGTGCCTCGAGCTACTGTTTCTCTGGCACTTTTTACCCTCAACTTTTTGAATTTAGACAGTCAGGGCAATACTATGGCTGATCGCCATTTCCTAGAAACCAACTAGGCCAAAAGAAATGATAAAATGGACAGATGTTTTGACTGGTCAATGGAAAGGCCCAGATCCTATTTTAATAAGATCCCGGGGAGTGGTTTGTGATTTTCCACAGTAAGAAGCCCATTTTGGCTGCCAGAGGGACTGACGCGGTGATTTGCTGTTCCTGAAAATGACCCCCCCAAAGGATTCATCTGCAGACGCTCTCAGTTCTCATTTGGACTCTCCTAAATTGGGTTCCTAGTATATATAGTGAATTTAGATGGCTATCCTACCTGCTTTTCCAAAACCTATGCCCTTGCCTTCTTAAAAGGTGCTGCTTCATCTAACTTGTACCAATGTAACTTGCTTTATGTCCCAGTGCTGGTCTGTTCTTGTCTATAAGCAGGCCCTAATAGCCAGTATACCACTATGGATCCCTATCCCTGTTCAGATGTCTGGGACCTTGACTTTATTTCGACAGAAGAGAGATTTTGATATAACTGCATCCATTATCACTGCTATTACCATCTATGCAGCTGCAGCTGTGACAGCCGGCACAGCCTTGGCTGATCAGGTTACAGCAGCTACTGTTGTTAATCAAATTTCAGAAAAGACCTCTGAGGCTTTGACCATTCTACAGAAAGTGGATGCATAATTGGCATCAGATATTCTGTTGGTCAATCAGAGAGTTGATTTGCTCCAAGCCCATGTGGATCAGCTCATGGATGTTGTTCAAATGAGCTGCGTGTCAGCAACCCCACATCTTGTATTACACCTCTGAGATTTGTGAATGATGCATTTGTTCAAAGCCATAATCTTTCTGCTTATTTACAAGGGAAGTGGACTATGGAGCTGGACCAGATGCAGCAGCAATTGCAGATCAGGATTTCGAGCCTTAATGGAACACGAGTGGACTCTGTTACCCCTGTCGATTTTACTTCTTGGCTTACCTCTGCCTTTTCCTTCTTTCTTAAAGGGTGGGGATAGGCCTGTTTGGTGCAGCCCTATGTTGTGGATTAGTGTTCATGTTATGGTTGGTGTGTAAACTCAGAGCCAACAAAAACGTGCCCAAGCACTCGTAGCCTTGAGAAACCATCTCCCCCTGAAATTTGGCTATCTAGGCTAAGAAAGTAGCTGATGACTAAGACCCTCAGTCGATGCACACCAAGGGTTCAGCTCATTGCACTGGGTCGATGAGAGGTCTAAGTCTATCCAGCCTTTGCCTGAATAACTGTGGTACCCGAATATTTAGAGGTGTTGCGAGTGAGTACTCGACAGGGAATGTTCCATGAGTGTGGATAGATTTCCTGAAAGTATGCCTGATTGAACAAAGGTTTGATGCCAAGAAACCTCCCTTGGTGACGCCCCAGGGTGGAGGCTTCCTTTCCCAGCCAAAAGGCATCGAGATCGGTATGGGAAGTATTCCTCATTCCACAACTACGAGAGATGAAACCCATTACAATATTTCATTTTGCACAGGGGATCAGGCCTCTGCTTTCCCTCACTGAGTTGGTGCTGCGCTTGATAGGCAATAGGCTGTTCCATCTTTAATATATAGATAGGAGGAGATGTTGGGAGCTGCGTGAGCATGACAACATTCACCATTACAAGATGGCATGGGCATCCTGTCCTCCCAATGGTAAACAACTGACTGTGCAGGTGCAAAAGACAAAAAGCACGCCAAAATCACTGCCCATCCCAGGGCGTATTATGGGTAATGAGTGAACAGCCAATCAGAAGTGAACAGGTCACTTCAGGGTGTATATAAGCAGTGCCTTTTCCAGACTTTGGGTCTTTCCGCTTCTGCTTATACAAGAATATAGCCTCACTGTGGTAACCGCCCGAACACTGCCTGTCTTGTCTCTTTCGCTGGCAAAGGGGACACAGAGGGGCTCAGAACAGGGCATCCAGAGAGAGGAGAGGACAAAAGGGCATCTGGAGAGAGGAGAGAACAAAAGGTCATCCAGAAAGAGGAGAAGACAGAAGGGCATCCAGAGAGAAGGAGTAAAGAAGGGCATACAGAGAGAGGAGAGAAAAGAAGGGCATCTAGAGAGAGGAGAAGACAGAAGGATATACAGAGTGAGGAGAAAATTGTCGGGCATCCAGAGAGAGGAGAATCTGAAGGGCATTGAGAGAATAGAGAGAACAGAAGGGCATAGGGGGAGAGGAGAAGACTGAAGGGCATCCAGAGAGAGGAGAGGACAGAAGGGCATCAAGACAGATTAGAGCATAAATGGGAATCCAGAGTGAGGAGAGAACAGATGGATATCCAGAGGGAATAGAGGACACAAGAAACCTTGAGAGTGAAGAACAGAGAAGCCAAGCCAGAGAGAGGAAAAGACAAAAAGGGAATCCAGAGAGAGGATAGAACAGTAGGGCATCCAGAAAGAGAGGAGAGGACAGAAGGGCATCCAGAGAGAGGAGCGGACAGAAGGTCATCTAGAGAGAGAAGAGAACAAAATGGCATCCAGATAGAGGAGAGGACAGAAGGGCATTCACAGAGAGGGTAGAACAAAAGAGCATCAATGGTGAGGAGAGAAGAGAAGGGCATCCAAAGAGAGGAGAGGACAGAAGGGCATCCAGAGAGAGGAGAGTATAGAATGGATGCAGAGAGAGGAGATAACAGAAAGGCATCCAGAGAGAGGAGAGGACAGAAGGGCATCCAGAGATAGGAGAAGACAGAAGGGCATCCAGAGAGAGGAGAGAACAGAAGGTCATCCATGGAGAAAAGAGTTCAGAAGGGCATCCACAGAGACGAGAGAACAGACGGGCATCTAGAGAGCAGAGAAGACAGAAGGGCATCCAGAGAGTGTAGAGAATAGAACAGTGTCCAGAGAGCAGAGAAGACAGAAGGGCATCCAGAGAAAGGAGAAGACAGAAGGGTATCCAGTGAGAGGAGACAACAGAAAAACATCAAGAGAGAGGAGAGGACAGAAGGGTATCCAGAGAGAGGAGAATATAGAATGGATGCAGAGAGAGGAGAGAACAGAAAGGCATCCAGAGAGAGGAGAGAACAGAAGGTCATCCATGGAGAAAAGAGTTCAGAAGGGCATCCACAGAGACGAGAGAACAGAAGGACATCCAGAGAGCAGAGAAGATAGAAGGGCATCCAGAGAGTGTAGAGAAAAGAACAGTGTCCAGAGAGCAGAGAAGACAGAAGGGCATCCAGAGAAAGGAGAAGACAGAAGGGTATCCAGTGAGAGGAGACAACAGAAAGGCATCAAGAGAGAGGAGAGGACAGAAGGGCATCCAGAGAGAGGAGAGGACAGAAAGGCATCCAGAGAGAGGAGATAACAGAAGTGAATCCAGAGAGAGGAGAAGACAGAAGGCATTCAGAGAGAGGAGAAAGCATTAGGACATTCAGAGAGAGGAGAAGACAGAATGGAATTCAAAGAGAGGAGAGAATAAAAGGGCATCCATAAAGGGGAGAGAATAGAAGGTCATCCAAAGAGATAAGAGAACAGAAGATAATCTAGACAGAAAAGATAACAGAAGAACAACCAGAGATATGAGAGGACAGAAAATATCCAGAGAGAGGAAAGGACAGAAGGGCATCCAGAGCATGGAGAGTACAGAAGGGCATTCAGAGAGAGGTGAGGACAGAAGGGCATCCAGAGAAAGGAGAGTACAGAAGTGTTTCCAAAGAGAGAAGAGGACAGAAGGGCAACCAGAAAAAGGAGACAACAGAAAAACATCCAGTGAGCGGAGATGACAGAAGGGCATCCAGAGAGAGGAGAGACCAGAAGGGCACCCAGAGAGAGGAGAATACAGAAGGGCATCCAAAGAGAGGAGAGAATAGAAGAGCATTGGATGAGAAGAGAAAACAGAAGGGCATCAAAAGAGAAGAGAGGACAGAAGGGCATCCATAGAGAAGAGAAGACAGAATGGCATCCAGAGGGAGGATAGGACAGAAGGGCATTCAGAGGGATGAGAATACAGAAGGGCATCCAGAGGGATGAGAATACAGAAGGGCATCCAAAAAGAGGATAGGACAGAAAGGCATCCAGTGAGAGGAGAAGATAGAAGGGCATCCAGAGAGGGGAGAGGACAGAAGGGCATCCAGAAAGAGGAGAGAACAGTAGAGCATCCAGAGAGAGGAGAGGACAGAAGGGCATCCACAGAGAGGGGAGAAAAGAAGAGCATCAGAGACAGGAGAGAACAGAAGGGCATTTGGAGAGAAGAGGGAACAGAAAGGCATCCAGTGAGAGGAGAGGACAGAATGGCATCCAGAGAGAGGCGAGAAGAGAAGTGAATTCAAATAGAGAAGACAGAAGGGCATTCAGAGAGAGTAGAGTGCATTAGCGCATCCAGAGAAAGGAGAAGACAGAAGGGAATCCAAAGAGAGGAGAGAACAGAAGGGCATCCAAAGAAAGGAAATGTCAGAAGGGCAACCAGAGAGAGGAGAGGACAGAAGGACATCCCAAAAGAAGTAAGAACAGAAGGGCATCCAGAGAGATGAGTGTACAGGAGAGAATCCAGAAAGAGGAGAGAACTGAAGCCCATCCAGAGAGAGAAGACTGAAGGACATCCAGAGAGAGATGAGGACCAAAGGGCATCCGGAGAGAGGAGAAGACAGAAGGGCATCCAGTGAGAGGAGAGAACAGAAGGGCATTTAGAGAGAGGAGAAGACAGAAAGATATCCAGAGTGAGGAGAAAATTGTTGGGCATCCAGAGAGAGGAGAATCTGAAGGGCATTGAGAGAATAGAGAGAACAGAAGGGCATAGGGGGAGAGGAGAAGACAGAAGGGCATCCAGAGAGAGGAGAAGACAGAAGGGCATCAAGAAAGAGGAGAGCACAAAAGGGAATCAAGAGTGACAAGAGAACAGAAGAATATCCAGAGAGAATAGAAGACAAAAGGGTTCTTGAGAGAGGAGAGAAGAGAAACACATCCAGAAAGAGGAGAAGACAAAAAGGAAATCCAGAGAGAATAGAGAAGAGTAGGGCATCCAGAAAGAAGAGAGGACAGAATGGCAACTAGAGATAGGAGAGGACAGAAGGGCATCCAGAGAGAGGATAGTACAGAAGGGATCCAGAGAGAGGAGAGAACAGAAAGCCATCTGGAGAGAGGAGAGGACAGAAGGGCATTCAGAGTGAGGAGAGGACAGAAGGGCATCCAGAGAGAGGAGAGAACAGAAGGGCATCCGGAGAGAGGAGAGTTCAGAAGGGCATCTACAGAGAGGATAGAACAGATGGGCATCCAGAGAACAGAGAATACAGAAGGGCATTCAGAGAAAGGAGAAGACAGAAGGGTATCCAGCGAGAGGAAAGAACAGAAAGGCAGCAAGAGAGAGGAGAGGACAAAAGGGCATCCAGAGAGAGGACAGGACAGAAAGGCATCCAGAGAGAGGAGAGAACAGAAGTGAATCCAGAGAGAAGGGAAAACAGATGAACATTCAGAGATAGAAGGGAGCATTAGGGAATCAAGAAAGAGGAGAAGACAGAAGGGAATCCAAAGAGAGGAGAGAATAGAAGGGCATACATAAAGAGTAGAGAACAGAAGGGCATCCAGAGAGATGAAAGAACAGAAGATAATCTAGAGAGAAAAGAGAACAGAAGGGAAACCAGACATATGAGAGCACAGAAAAAAATCTAGAGAGAAGAAAGGACAGAAGGGCATCCACATCGTGCAGAGTACAGAAGGGCATCCAGAGAGAGGTGAGGACAGAAGGGCATCTAGAGAGAGGAGAGGACAGAAGGGCATCCAGAGAGAGGATAGACCAGAAGTGCATCAAGAGAAAGGAGAATACAGAAAGGCATCTACAGAGAGGAGAGAATAGAAGAGCATCTGACGAGAGGAGAAAACAGAAGGGCATCAAAAGAGAGGAGAGGACATAAGGGCATCCATAGAGAAGAGAAGACAGAGGGCATCGAGAGAGAGGAGAGTACAGAAGGGATCCAGAGAGAGGAGAGAACAGAAAGCCATCCAGTTAGAGGAGAGTATATAAGGACATCCAGAGAGAAGAGAGAACAGAAGGGCATCCATGGAGAGGAGAGGTCAGAAGTGCATCCAGAGAGGAGAGTACAGACGGGCATCCAGAGAGCAGAGAAGACAGAATTGCATCCAGAGAGAGTAGAGAATGAATCGGTATCCAGAGAGCAGAGAAGACAGAAGGGCATCCAGAGAAAGGAGAAGACAGAAGGGCATCCAGAGAAAGGAGAAGACAGAAGGGCATTAAGTGATAGGACAGAACAGAAAGGCATCAAGAGAGAGCAGAGAACAGAAGGGCATCCAGAGAGAGGAGAGGCCAGAAAGGCATCTAGAGAGAGGAGAGAACAGAAAGCCATGTAGAGGGAGGAGGGGACAGAAGGGCATCCAAAGATTGGGAAGAACAGAAGAGCATCGAGAGACAGAAGACAACAGAAGGGAATCCAAAGACAGGAGAGAACAGAAGAGCATACAGAAAGAGGAGAGAACAGAAGGGCATCCAGAGAGATGAGAGAACAGAAGATAATCTAGAGAGAAAAGAGAACAGACGTGCAACCAGAGATATGAGAGGACATAAAAAAATCCAGAGAGAGGTGAGTACAGAAGGGCATCCAGAGAAAGGAGACAACTGAAGGACATCCATACAGCAGAGTTGACAGAAGGGCTTCTAGAGAGAAGAGACTACAGAAGGGCATCCACAGAGAGGAGAGAATAGAAGAGCATCGGACGAGAGGAGAAACCAGAAGGGCATCAAAAGAGAGGAGAGGACAGAAAGGCATCCATAGAAAAAAGAAGAGAGAAGGGCATCTAGAGAGAATAGAAGACACAAGGGCATCAAGAGAGATGAGAGAACAGAAGATCATCCAGAGAGAGAAGAAAACAGAAGGGCATCCAGAGAGAGGAGAAGACAGAAGGGCATCCCGAGAAAAGAGAGGACAGAAATGGCATCCAGAGAGAGAAGCGGACACAAGGGCATCCAGAGACAGGTGAGGACAGAAGGGCATCCAGTGAGAGGAGAGGACAGAAGGGCATCCAGAGAGAGGAGAATACAGAAGGGCATCCACAGAGAGGAAAGAATAGAAGAGTATCAGACAAGAGGAGAAAACAAAAGGGCATCAAAAGAGAGGAGAGGACAGAAGGGAATCCATCGATAAGAGAAGACAGAAGGACATCAATAGAGAGGAGAGTACAGAAGAGATCCAGAGAGAGGAGAGAACAGAAAGCCATCCAGATAGAGGAGAGTATAGAAGGGCATCCAGAGAGAAGAGAGGACAGAAGGTCATCAAGAGAGAGGATAGAACAGAAGGGCATCCATGGAGAGGAGAGGTCAGAAGCACATCCAGAGAGGAGAGTACAGACGGGCATCCAGAGAGCAGAGAAGACAGAATTGCGTCCAGAGAGAGTAGAGAATAAATCGGTATCCAGAGAGCAGAGAAGACAGGAGGGCATCCAGAGAAAGGAGAACACAGAAGGGCATTAAGTGATAGGAAAGAACAGAAAGGTCATCCAGAGAGAGGAGAGTACAGAAGGGCCTCCAGAGCAATGAGTGGTCAGGAGAGCCTCCATAGAGAGAAGAGAACAGAAAGGCAACCAGAATGATGAGAGGACAGAAGGGAATCCATAGAGGGAAGAGGACAGAAGGGCATCCTAGAGAGGAGAGGACAGGAGGGCATCCAGAGAGAGGAGAGGACAGAAGGGCATCCAGAGAATGGAGAAGAAAGAAGGGCATCCAGAGAGAGGAGAAGACAGAAGAGCATCCAGAGAAAGGAGAGAACATAAGGGCATCCACAGAGATGAGAGTATAGGAGAGCCTCCATAGAGAGAAGAGTACAGAAAGTCAAAGAGAGATATTAGAGGACAGAACTGAATCCAGAGAGAAAAGAGGACAGAAGGGCATCCAAGAGAGTAGAGAGCAGAAGGGAATCTATAGAGAGGAGAGGACAGAAGTGCATCCAGAGAGGGGAGAAGACAGAATGGCATCCAGAGAGAGTAGAGAACATAAATGCATCCAGAGAGAGGAGAAGACAGAAGGCATATAGAGAGAGGCGATTACAGAAGGGCATCCAGAGAGAAGAGAGACAGAAGGGCAACCAGAGACAAAAGAGGACAGAAGGGCATCCAGTGAGAGTAGAGAACAGAAGGGCATCCTGAGAGATGAGAGAATAGAAAGGCATGTAGAGATAGGAGGGGACAGATGGGCATCCAGAGATATGAGAGAACTGACGATCATCAAGAGAGTGGAGAGAACAGAGGGGCATCCACAGAGATGAGCAAACAGAAAATCATCAAGAGATAGAAGGGAACAGAATGCCATCAAGAGGGATGAGAGTACAGAATAGAATCTAGAGAGAGAATAGAACAGAAGAGCATCCAGAGAGATGATGAGACAAAAGGTCATCCATAGAGAGGAGACAACAGAAGGTCATCCATAGTGACAAAAAGACACAAGGGCATCCAGAGAGAGAAGAGGACAGAAGGGCATCCAGATAGAGGAAAAGACAGAAGGGCATCCAGAGAGATGTGAAGACAGAAAGGCATGTAGAGGGAGGAGAAGACAGAAGGGCATCCATAGATAGGTGTAAACAGAAGGGCATCCAGAGAAAAAAGAAAAGAGAAGGACATCCAGAGAGATGACTGTACAGAAGGATATCCGGTGAGTGGAGAGATCAGAAGGGCATCCAGAAACAGGGCAAGATAGAAGGGCATCCATAGAGAGAAGAGTACAGAAGGACATCAAGAGAGAAGAAAGAACAGAAGGGCATCCAGAGAGAGGAGAAGACAGAAGGCATCTGGATATAGGAGAGAACAGAAGGTCATCCAGAGAGAGGAGACAACAGACTTTCATCAAGAGAGACCTAAAGACAGAAGGGCAGTCAGAGAAATTAGAAAATAGTAGGGCTTAAAGAGAGATGAGAGGACAGAAATAAATCTAGAGAGAGGAGAGAACAAAAAGGCATGTACAGAGAGGAGAACACAGAAGGGCATCCATATAGAGGGGGAAACAGGATATGCAGAGAGAAAAGACAGAAGGGCATCTGGAGTGAGGAGAGAACAGAAAGACATCCAGAGAGAGTAGAGGACAAGAGGGCATCCAGAGAAAGGAGAATACAGAAGAGTATCCAGGGAGAGGAGGGGACACAAGGGCATCCAGAGAGATGAGAGAACAGAAGAGCATCCAGAGAGAGGAGAGGACACAAGGGCATCCAGAGAGATGAGAGAACAGAAGATCTTCCAGAAAGAGGAGTAAACAGAAGGGTATCCAGAGAAATGAGTGATCAGAAGATCATCCAGAGAGAGAAGGGAACAAAAGGGCATCCTGAGGGATGAAAGGACAGAAGAGAATCTAGAGAGATGAAAGAACAGAAGAGCATCCATAGAGAGGAGAGAACAGAGTGGCATCCAGAGAGATGAGAAGAATGAAAGGAACTTAGAGAGCTGAGAGAACAGAAGGGCATGAAGAGAGAGGAGAAGACAGAAGGGCATCCATAGAAAGGTAAAAACAGAAGGGCATCCAGAGACACGAGAAGAGAGAAGGTCATCCAGAGAGATGTGATAACAGAAGACCATCCAGAGAGAGGAGAGCTCAGAAGGGCATCAAGAGAGCATGTAAGACAGAAGGGCATCCAGTAAGAGGAGAGGACAGAAGGGCATCCAGAGGGAGAAAAGAATAGAAGGGCATCCAGAAAGAGGAGAAGACAGAAGGGCATCCAGATAGAGGAGAGAACAGGTCATCCAGAGAGATGAAAAGACAGAAGGCCATACAGAGTGAGGAGAGGACAGAAAAATGTCTGGAGAGAGGAGAGAACAGAAGGGCATATGGAGAGAGGGAGGACAGAAGGGCATCCTGAGACTGGAGAGAACAGAAAATCATCCAGAGTGAGGAGAGAAGAGAAGTGCATCAAGAGAGAGGAGCAGGAAGAAGGTCATCCTGATAGAGGACAGAACAGAAGACCATCCACAGAGAGGAGAAGACAGAAGGGCATCGAGAGAAAGTCGAGGACAGAAGGGCATTCAGATAGAGGAAAGAACAGAAGAGCATCCAGAGAGAGGAGCAGAAAGAAGGTCAGACAGTCAGAGGAGAGAACAGGTTGGCATCCAAAGAGTTGAGAAGACAGAAGGTCATCGAATGAGAGGAGAGGACAGAACGGCATACAGAGAGAGGAGAAGACAGAAAAACATCCAGAAGAGGATAGAACACAAGGGCATCTAGAGAGTAGGGAAAACAGAAGATCATCCAGAGATAGAAGAGAACAGAAGGGCATCCATAGAGGGGAGAAGACAGAGGGCATCCAGAGAGAGGAGCGAACAGAAGGGCATTCAGAAAGACGAGAGAACAGGAGAGCATCCATAGAGAGAAGAAAAAAGAAGGGCAAACAGAGATATGAGAGGGCAAAAGGGAATCCAGAGAGAGGAGAGAATAGAAGGGCATCCAGAGAGAGGAGAGGACAGAAGGACATCCGGAGATAGGAGAGAACAGAAGGGCATTCGGAGAGAGGAGAGAACAGAAGGGCATCCAGAGAGAGGAAAGAACAGAGAACATCTGGAGACAGGAGAACACATAAAGGCATTCCGAGAAAGGATATGATAGAAGGGCACACAAAGAGAAGAGAGTAAATAAGGGCCTCCAGAGAGACGAGAAAACAGAAGGGCATCCAAAGAGAGGAGAAGACTGAAGGGCATTCAAAGAGAGTAGAGATCAGAAGGGCATCCAGAGAGAGGAGAAGAAAGAAGGGCATCCGGAGAGAGGAGAAAACAGGAGGGCATCCAGAGAGATGAGAGTACAGGAGAGCTTCTATAATGAGAAGAGAACAGAAGGGCAACAAGAGAGAGGAGAGGACAGAAGGGAATCCAGAGAGAGGAGAGGACAGAATGGCCTCCAGGGAGAAGAGAGAACAGAAGGTCATCCAGAGCATGGAGAAGACAGAATGGCATCTAAAGAGAGGAGAGAACAGAAGGGCATCCAGAGAGAGGAGACAACAGAAGGATATCCAGAGAGAGGAGAGAACAGAAGGGCATACAGAGAGAGGAGAAGACAGAAGGGCATCCAGAGAGAGGAGAGAAAAATGGCCATACAGAGAGCTATCAGAACAGAAGGCCATCCAGAAAGAGGAGAGGACAGAAGGGCATCCACAGAGAGGGGAGAACAGAAGAACATCGAAAGAGAGGAGAGACCAGAAGGGCATCCAGAGAAAGGAGAAGACAGAAGGGCATCCAGAGATAGGAGAGAACAGAAGGACATCCAGAGAGATGAGAGTACCGGAGAGTCTCGATAGAGAGAAGAGAACAGAAAGCAAACCAAAGAGATTAGAGGACAGAATGGAATCCAGAGAAAAAAGAGGAAAGAAGGGCCTCCAAGAGAGGAGAGGACAGAAGGGCATCCAGAGAGAGGAGAGGACAGAAGGGAATCCAGAGAGAGGAGAATACAGAAGGGCATCCAGAGAGAGGATGGGAAAGAAAGCCATCTGGCGAGAGGAGAGAACAGAAGGGCATCCAGAGAGAAGAGAAGACAAAAGTATATGCATAGAGAGGAGAGTAAAGAAGGTCATAGAGAGAGGAGATAACATAAGGGCATCCAGAAAGAGGAGAGGACAGAAGGGAATCCACAGAGAGGGGAGAACAGAAGAGCATCGAGAGAGAGGAGAGAACAGAAGTGCATCCAGAGAGAAGAGAGAACGGAAGTGCATCCAGAGAGAAGATAAGACAGAAGGCATCAAGTGAGAGAGGAAATTAAATAAGGGCGTCCAGATAAAAGAGAAAAAAGGGCATCCAAAGAGAGGAGAAGCTAGAAGGTCATCCAGAGTGAGGAGAGGACAGAAAGGCATAAAAAGAGAGGAGAGGACAGAAGTGCATCCAGAGAGTGGAGAGAACAGAAAGGCATGTAGAGAGAGGAGAAGACAGAAGGGCAACCAGAGAGATGAGAGAACAGAAGGTCTTCCAGAGATAGGAGAGAAAAGAAGGGCATCCACAGAGATGAGCGAACAAAAGATCATCCAGAGAGAGAAGGGAACATAAGGGCATCCAGCAGGATGAGAAGACAGAAGGGCATCCAGAGAGAGGAGAAGACAGAAGGGTATTCAGATAGAGGAAAGAACAGAAAGGCATGCAGAGAGAAGAGAACAGATGGGCATCCAGAGAGAAGAGAAGACTGAAGGGCATCCAGAGGAAGTAGAGAACAGAAGGGCTTTCAGAGAGAGGAGAGAACAGAAGGGCATGTAGAGAGAGAAGAAGACAGAAGAGCATCCAAGATAGGTGACAAAAGAAGGGCATCCAGAGAGTGGAGAAGACAGATGGGCATCCGGTTAGAGGAGAGAACTGAAGAGCATCCTGAGAGAGGAGACAACAGAAGGGAGAAGACAGAAGTGCATACAGGGAGAGGAGAGGACACAAGGGAATCTGGAAAGAGGAGAGAACTGAAGGGCATCCAGAGAGAAGAGAAGACAGACAGGCATCCAGAGAGAGAAGAGGATAGAAGGGAATCAAGAGAGAGGAAAGAACAGAAGGGCATCCAGAGATAGGAGAGGACAGAAGGCCATCCAGCGAGTGGAGAGAACAGAAGGGCATCCAGAGAAAGGAGAAGACCGAAGCGCATCCAGAGAGAGGAGAGGACAGAAGGGCCTACATAGAGAGCAGAGAACAGAAGGGCTTCCAGAGACAGAAGAGAACAGAAGAGCATCAAGAGTGAGGAGAGGACAAATATTTATCTGGTTAGAGGATAGAACAGAAGGGCATCCAGAGAGAGGAGAGAAGAGAAGAGCATCCAGAGAGAGGATAAAACAGAAAGAAGGTCATTCAGAGATAGGAGAGTACAGAAGGACATCCAGAGAGCAGAGAAGACAGAAGGGCATCCAGAAAGATGAAAGTACAGGAGAGCCTCAATAGAGAGAAGAAAACAGAAAGAAAAAGAGATATTAAAGGACAGAAGGGAATCCAGAGAGAGAAGAGGAAAGAAGGGCATACAAGAGAGGAGAGAACAGAAGGGCATCCAGAGAGGGGAGAAGACATAAGGGCATCCAGAGAGAGGAGAGAACAGAAGGGCATCCAGAAAGAGAAGACAGAAGGGCATCTGGATAGAGGAGAGTAAAGAAGGTCATACAGAGAGAGTAGACAAAAGCAGGTCATTCATAGAGACAAAAAGAAAGAAGGGCATCCAGAGAGAGGAGGGAAAATAAGGTCATCCAGAGAGATGAGAGTACAGGAGAGCCTCCATAATGAGGAGAGAACAGAAACACAAAGAGAGATATTAGAGGACAGAAGAGAATACAGAGAGAGAAGAGGACATAAGGGCATCCAAGAGAAGAGAGAACCGAAGGGCATCCAGAGAGAGAAGGGGACAGAAGGACATCCAGAGATAGGAGATTACAGAAGGGCATCCAGAGAGAAGAGAAAAAAGGGCATCCAGAGAGATAAGAGAAGAGAACAGAAAGACAAAGAAAGAAATTAGAGGACAGAAGGGAATCCAGAGAGGGGAGAAGACCGAAGGGCATCCAGAGAATGAGAGAAGAAAAGTGCATTTAAAGAGAGGAGAAGACAGAAGGCATCCAGATAGATCAGAATACAGAAGGGCATCCAGAGAGAGGAGAGCACAGAAGGGTATCCAAAGAGATGAGAGAACAGAAGGGCATAAATAGAGAATAGAGGACAGAAGGGCATCAAGAGAGAGGAGAGAAGAGAAGGGCATTGAGAGAGAGTAGAAAACAAAAAGGGAATCCAGAGATAGGAGAGAAAACAAGGGCATCCAGAGAGAGAAGAGGACAGAAGGGCATCCAGAGAGAGGAGAGGACACAAGAGCACCCAGAGAGATTAGAGAACAGAAGATCTTCCAGAGAGAGGAGAGAACAGAAGGGCATCCACAGAGATGAGGGAACAGAAGATCATCCAGAGGGATGAGAGGACAGAATAGAATCTAGAGAGAGGACACAACAGAAGGGCATCCAGATTGAGGAGAAAATTGTCGAGCATCCAGATGGAAAAAAATACTGAAGAGCATCGAGAGAATCGAGAGAACAGAAGGGCATAGGGGGAGAGGAGGAAACAGAATGGCATCCAGAGAGAGGAAAGAACAGAAGGGAATCCAGAGAGAGGAGAGTTCAAAATGCATCCAGAGAGAGGAGAGTACAGAAAGCCATCCAGAGAGAGGAGAGGACAGAAGGGCATCCAGTGTGAGGGGAGGACAGAAGGGCATCCAGAGAGAGAAGGGTACAGAAGGGCATCCAGAGGGATGAGAGGACAGAAGAGAATCTAGAGAAATGAGAGAACAGAAGGGCATCCAGAGAGATGAGAAGACAGAAGGGCATCCAGAGAGAGGAGCAGACAGAATGGCATCCAGAGAGAGGAAAAAACAGAAGGACATCCAGAGAGAGGAAAATACAGAAGGTAATCCAGAGTGATGAAAATACAGAAGGGCATCTAGAGAGAGGAGAGAACAGAAGGGCATCCAACGAGAAGAGAACAGAAGGGCATCCAGAGAGATGAGATGACAGAAAGGCATGTAGAGAGAGCAGAAGACATAAGGGCCTCCATAGATAGGTGAAAATAGAAGGGCATCCAGAGAGATGGCTTGACAGAAGAGCATACAGAGAGTGGAGAGATCAGAAGGTCATCCAGAGAGAGGGGAAGACAGAAGGGCATCCATAGAGAGGAGAGGACAGAAGGGCATCAAGAGAGAGGAAAGAACAGAATGGCATCCAAGGAGAGGAGAATACAGAAAAGCATCTGGATAGAGGAGAGAAAAGAAGGCCATCCAGAGAGAGGAGACAATAGATGGTCATTCAGAGAGACAAAAAGACAGAAGGGCATCCAGAGAGAGGAGAGAACAGAAGGGCATCCAGAGAGAGGAGACAAGAGAATGTCATCCAGAGAAAGGATAAGACAAAAGGGCATACAGAGATAGGAGAGGACAGAAAGAAATCCTGAGAGAGGAGAGAACAGAAGGGCATCCATGTAGAAGAGAAGACAGAAGGGCATCCAGAGAGAGTAGAGGAAAAAAGGTAATCCAGAGAGAGAAGTGGACAGAAGGGCATCCAGGGAGAGGAGAGGACAGAAGGCCATCAAGCAGGAGGAGAAAACAGAAGGGCATCCAGAGAATGGAGAGAACAGAAGAGCCTCAGAAGAGAGGAGAAACCTGAAGGGCATCAAAAGAGAGCAGAGGAGAAAGGCATCCATATAGATGAAAAGATAAAAGGGCATCAATAGAGGAGAGAACAGAGGGTCATCCATAGAGATGACAATACATAAGGGCATGCAGAGAGAGGAGAGAACAGAAGGGCTTCCAGAGAGAGGAGAGAACAGAAGGGCATGTAGAGAGAGAAGAAGACAGAAGGGCATCCAAGAAAGGTGAAAAAAGAAGGGCAACCAGAGAGAGGAGAAGACAGATGGGCATCCAGATGGGCATCCAGTTAGAGGAGAGATCCGAAGAGCATCCAGAGAGAGGAGACAACAGAAGGTCATTCAGAGGGAGGAGAAGACAGAAGGGCATACAGGGAGAGGAGAGGACAGAAGGGAATCTGGAGAGAGGAGAGAACTGAAGGGCATCCAGAGAGAAAAAAAGACAGAAGAGCATCCAGAGAGAGAAGGGGAAAGAAGGGAATCCAGAGAGAGAAAAGTACAGAAGGGCATCCAGAGAAAGGGACGGACAGAAGGCCATCCAACGAGAGGAAAGAACAGAAGGGCATCCAGAGAAAAGAGAAGACCGAAGCGCATCCAGAGAGAAAAGAGGACAGAAGGGCCTACATAGAGAGGAGAGAACAGAAGGGCATCCAGACAGTGGAGAAAACAGAAGGGCATCCAGAGAGAGGAGAGGACAGATGTGCATCTGGATAGAGGATAGAAGAGAAGGGCATTCAGAGAGTGGAGAAGACAGAAGGGCATCGAGAGAGAGGAGAAAACAGAAGGGCACCAGAGCGATGAGAGTACAGGAGAGCCTCCATAGATAGAAGAGAACAGAAAGGCAACCAGAGAGATTAGAGGACAGAAGAAAATCCAGAGAGAGAAGAGGACAAATGGGCATGCAGAGAAGAGAGAACAGAAGGGCATCCAGAGAGAGGAGAGGACAGAAGGGCATCCAGAGAGGGGAGAAGACAGATCATTCAGAGAGAGGAGATTACAGAAGAGCATCCAGAGAGAAGAGAAAGGAAGAGCATCCAGAGAGAGAAGAAGACAAAAGGGCATCCAGATGGAGGAGAGGACAGAAGGGAATCCAGAAAGAGGAGAGAACAGAAGGGCATCCAGAGAGAGTAGAGACAGAGAGGACAAAAGGGCATACAGAAAGATGAGAGAACAGAAGATCTTCCAGAGAGAGGAGTGAACAGAACGGCATCCACAGAAATGGGGGTACAGAAGATCATCCAGAGAGAGAAGGGAACAGAAGGGCATCCACAGGTATGTGAGGAAAGAATAGAATCTAGAGAGAGGAAACAATAGAAGGGCATCCAGAGAAATGATCAGACAGAAGGGCATCCAGAGAGAGAAGAGGATAGAATGGCATCCAGAGAGAGGAAAGAATAGAAGGGCATCCAGAGAGAGGAGAAGACAAAAGGGCATCTGGATAGAGGAGAGAAAAGAAGGTCATCCAGAGAGAGGAGACAATAGATGGTCATTCAGAGAGACAAAAAGACAGAAGGGCATCCAGAGAGAGGAGAGAACCGAAGGGCTTCCAGAGAGAGGAGAGTAAAGAAGGGCATACAGAGAGAGGAGAGAACAGAAGGGCATGTAGAGAGAGGAGCCAACATAAGGTCATTCAGATAGAGGAGAAGAGAGAAGGGGATACAGAGAGAGGAGAGGACAGAAGGGAATCTGGAGAGAGGAGGGAACAGAAGGGCATCCAAAGAGAAGAGAAGACAGAAGGGCATCCAGAGAGAGAAGAGGAAAGAAGGGAATCCAGAGAGAGAAGAGGACAGAAGGGCATCCAGGGAGATTAGGGGACAGAAGGCCATACAGCGAGAGGAGAGAACAGAAGGGCATACATAGAAAGGAGAAGACCGAAGGGCATCCAGAGAGAGGAGAGGACAGAAGGGCCTCCATACAGAGGAGAGAACAGAAGGGCATCTGGAGAGAGGAGGGAACAGATGAGCATACCCAGAGAAGAGAGAGTACAGAAGGGCATAGAGGGAGAGGAGAGGACACAAAGGCATCCAGAGAGATGAGAGAACAGAAGAGCATCCAGAGAGAGAAGAGGAAAGAAGGCCATCCATTGAGAGGAGAGAACAGAAGGGAATCCAGAGCGTGGAGAAGACAGAAGGGCATTTAGAGAGAGGTGAGAACGGAAGGTAATCGAGAGTAGGAGACAACAGAAGGACATCCAGAGAGAGGAGAAAACAGAATGGCATCCAGAGAGAGGAGAGGCCAGTAGGGCATTCAGAGGGAGGAGAACACAGAAGGGCCTCCAGAGAGGAAAGAGGAAAGAAAGGCATCAGGAGAGTGGAGAGAACAGAACAGCATCCAGAGAAAGGAGAAGACAGAAGGGCATCCAGAGAGAGGAGAGAACAGAAGGACATCCAAAGAGATGAGAGTACAGGAGAGCCTCGATAGAGAGAAGAGAACAGAAAGAAAACCAGAGAGAATAGAGGACAGAATGGAATCCAGAGAAATAAGAGGACAGAAGGGCTTCCAAGAGAGGAGAAGACAGAAGGGCATCCAGAGAGAGGAGAGGACAGAAGGGCATCCAGAGAGAGGAGTATACAGAAGGGCATCCAGAGAGAGGAGAATACAGAAAAGCATCCAGAGAGAGGATAGGAAAGAAAGGAATCTGGAGAGAGGAGGGAACAGAAGGGCATCCAGTGAGAGGAGAGTAAAGATGGTCATACAGAGAGAGGCGAGAACAGAAGAGCATCCAGAAAGAGGAGAGGACAGAAGGGCATCCACAGTGAGCATCCAGAGAGAAGAGACAAAAAGGGCATCCAGAGAGAGCAGAAGACAGAAGGGCATCCAGAGGGAGGAGAGGACAGAAAGGCATAAAAAGAGAGGAGAGGACAGAAGTGCATCCAGAGTGTGGAGAGAACAGAATGGCATGTTGAGGAAGGAGAAAGCTAAGGCTTTCCCTGTATCAGAGACCAGAGATGCTCAAGGTTTTGCTTGGAGACATCACACAGGGTTTAATTTTCAAATTATTAAAGAATTAAAAAATGCAGTATCTCAATATGGTGCCACTGCTCCCTTTACTCTTGCGATTTTGGAATCAGCTGCAGAGCAGTGGCTGACTCCTAGTGATTGGAATTCGTTAGTGAGAGCAGTTCTTATTGGTGGTGACTATCTTTTTGGAAATCAGAGTATCATGAGAATTGCAAAGAGACAGCTAGGAGAAACATTCAGGAAGGCAATGGTTGGTCCTTTGATGCCTTAGTAGGAGAAGGGCAATTTGCTTCTAGTGATAACCAGATACAATATGACCCATGTTTATATTCTCAAATTCAAAATGCAGCTATGAAGGCTTGGTGTAAACTCCTGGTAAAGGGAGACCCTGTTGCATCTTTAACAGCAGTCAGGCAAGGGCCTGATGAACGATTTTCTGACTTTGTTCAGCGATTAATGACAACAGCAGGGAGGATTTTTGGTAATGCAGAGGCAGGTGTAGACTATGTGAAACAACTTGCATATGAAAATGCCAATTCTGCCTGCCAAGCGGCCATTAGACCCTACAGGAAAAAGACAGATCTTACAGGGTATATCACACTCTGTTCTGCCATAGGTCCCTCTTACCAACAGGGCTTAGCTATGGCAGCTGCTATGCAAGGACAATATGTAAGAGATTTTTTGGCAAGTAAAGACAGAAAGGCATGTTTTAAATATGGTAAGCCTGAACATTTTGCAAGAAATTGCAGGGTAGAAAATGAGTTAAGCCAGAGACAGCCCAGAAAACAGCCTGGGTTCTGCCCATGTTGCAAACGTGGAAAGCATTAGGCTAGTCATTGTATGTCTAAAAGAGACGCACAAGGTAACACCCTTTCCTATGATCAGGGAAACAGGAACAAGGGCCAGCTCCAGGCCCCGAACCGCCACAAGCCAAAACAGGCTTATGGAACAGTCAGTGTCCTACCAGCAAATACCAACCCCTTTCTTAACTTAGTCGAGCAACACCAGGAAGCACAGGACTGGACCTCAGTTCTGCTACCCACACAGTATTAACCCCAGAAATGGTTCCTCAGTCTTTACCCACTGGAGTGTTTGGACTGCTCTATCCAAATGCGTTTGGCCTGATAGTGGGAAGAAGAAGTACTACTATGCAGGGATTACAAATTTTTCCTGGAGTTACAGATAATGATTATCAGGGTGAGATTAAAGTAATGGCCCAGGCAATTCAGAACATAGTCACCATTCCTACAGGAAAGAGGATAGCTCAACTATTGTTACTTCCATTGTACCCTACTAATCACAAATTTAAGAATCCTAAAAGAGGATATCAAAGTTTTGGTTCCTCTGATGCATACTAGGTACAGCCTATAGTTAAACAAAAACCTATGATGACAATCTGGTTATATGGAAAGGCATTCCAAGGCTTGGTTGACACAGGAGCTGATGTGACTATCCTAAAACAAAGTGATTGGCCTGCTACCTGGCCTCTTACCCCAACCTTAACCAATTTAAAGGGTATTGGCCAAAGTCAAAACCCACTACAAAGCTCTAAGGTGCTGACATGGAAACATAAAGAAGGAAATACAGGAAATATACAACCCTATATCATCTCAGGACTTCCCATTAATCTCTGGGGCAGAGATCTGTTATCCCAGTTGGGACTGATTATGTGCAGCCCTAATGAAGTAATCACAGCTCAAATGATAAACTCTGGATTTTCCCCAGAGAAAGGATTAGGAAAAAGTGAAGATGGGATCACTCATCCTATTGAGGTTTATGGTAACACTAGAAGAAAAGGCTTGGGGTATTTTTGATGGGGGCTACTGATTCAGCTGCACCCCTATGACTTTGTGCGGATCCCATCACCTGGAAAGGGGACTCGCCCGTCTGGGTCGATCAGTGGTCCCTAACCACCAAAAATTACAAGCTGCCCAGTTGCTAGTGCAGGAGCAATTACAGGCATGGTATTTAGAAGAGAGTAACTCTCCCTGGAACACCCCAATATTTGTCATTAAAAAAAGTCAGGAAAGTGGAGATTGTTACAAGACTTGAGGGCTGTTAACACAATCATGATTAAAATGGGAGCCTTACAACCTGGACTGCCCACACCGGTGGCCATACCTTTTGGTTATTATAAAATAGTTATAGATTTAAAAGACTGTTTTTTTACTATCCCCTTACATCTTAATGATAGAGAACGTTTTGCTTTCAGTATTCCCTCTATAAACTTTAGAGAACCTAAGAAAAGATATCAATGGAAGGTATTGCCTCAGGATATGGCTAACAGTCCTACCTTGTGCCAAAAGTTTGTGGCTTCTGCCATAGAGGGTGTTAGAACTATGTGAAAGCAAATTTACATGATTCATTTCATGGATGATATTTTGATAGATGGAAAAGATGGAAAACAGGTACTCCAGTGCTTTGATGATCTTAGAACAGCTTTACAGACTGCAGGGTTACAAATAGCACCAGAAAAAAGTGCAATTACAAGATCCATATACTTATTTAGGATTTCAGATTAATGGTCCAAATATTATTAATAGTAAAGCCACACTGAGGACTGATTCCCTTAAGACACTTAATGATTCTCAAAAACTACTGGGAGACATTAACTGGCTAAGACCATATTTGATACTTAAAACAGGAGAATTGAAGCCTCTGTTTGATATTCTCAAGGGAGATCCTGACCCTAAATCTGGCATGGCTCTAACAGAGGAGGGAAGAAAAGCCTTACAGAAGGTAGAGAATGCTATTTCATCCCAATTTGTAACTCATATTAATTATTCTAAGCCTTTATATTTTCTTATTTTTAGCACTAAACTGACTCCTACTGCAGTTTTTTGGCAAACTGCACCCGTATTATGGGATCATCTTCCCTCATCCCCCAAGAAGGTTCTTAATCCATACTATGCAGCAGTAGCAGATATGATCATGTTAGGCAGAGATAACAGTCAAAAATATTTTGGAACAGATCCTGATATCATAGTACAACCTTATACAAGACATCAGGTTGTGTGGCTTATGCAGAATTCTGAAGTCTGGCCTATTACATGTGCCTCATTTGCTGGTCAGATAGATAATCATTATCCACCAGATAAATTGGTTCAGTTTTGAAATCATCATGAATTTGTTTTACCATCTCGTACTGCACATGAACCTATCAAGGAAGCATTGCTAGTTTTCACTGATGGTTCCTCATCAGGAACAGCTGCTTATGCCTTTAGGATCAAATAATCTCTTTTGCTACATCATCTGTGTCAGCTCAATTGGTTGAATTACATGCTGTTATTGCGGTGTTTCAAGCATTTCCAAATCAAACTATTAATATTTATACAGATAGCTCATATATAGCTCAGTCTATTCCTCTGCTAGAAACCACTGCACAAATAAAGCATTCCTCAGAAGCAGCTCATTTGTTTTTATAGTGCCAACAATTAATTTTGAGGAGAAAGTGTAAATTCTTTATAGGACACCTGAGAGCCCACACTGAGCTACCAGGTCCTCTTTCTGAAGGAAATACCAAGGCAGACCTAGCTACTCGGATAGCTGCAGTGACTTTATCAGATCAAAAATCTAATTTGGATCAGGCCATAAAGGCTCATGAGTTACATCACCTTAATTCTAAAACCTTAAAAGTTATGTTTAAAATTACCAGAGAACAAACTAGACAAATTGTCAAACAATGTCAATCATGTGTTAAACTTTTACCAGTTCCTCATTTGGGTGTAAATCTAAAGGGACTGATACAAAACAGTATCTGGCAAATGGATGTTACTCATTATACTGAATTTGGAACACAGAAATATATACATGTATGTGTAGACACATACAGTGATTTCATTTATGCAGCATTACAAACTGGAGAAACAAGCAAGCATGTGATCGCTCATATGCTTGCTACAATCATTGTATTGGGTGTGCCTAAACAGATAAAAACTGACAATTGCCCAGGGTATACAAGCTCCAGTTTCCACCAATTTTGTGAGAAATTGGGAATACTACATAAAACGGGTATTCCATATAATCTACAGTGCCAAGGTATGGTAGAAAGGGCACATCCAACCATTAAATGTCAATTTGAAAAAATAAAAAAAGGAGAATGGTATCCTACCAAGGGATCCCCCAGAAATATTCTTCATCATACACTTTTTATTTTAAATTTTTAAACTTTGGATTCTGAAGGAAAATCTGCTGCAGATAGATTCTGGCATCCTGATACCAAAAAGAATTTTGCACCAGTCCTCTGGAAAGACCCATTAACTGGAACCTGGAATGGGCCAGATCCAGTGCTTATCTGGGGAAGAGGTTCTGTTTGCATATATTCCCAAACTGCAGATGCTGCACGTTGGCTGCCAGATGTTGGGAGCCACAGTGAGCATGTCAGTATCTGCCATTCCAAGATGGCGCGGACATCGTGTCCTCTCCACTAGTAAACAATTAACTGCGCAGGTGCAAAAAGGCAAAAGCCCACCAAAGTCACTGGCCAATCCGGAGGCATAATATTGGGTGATGAGTGAACAGCCAATCAGAAGTAAACACGTTACTCTAGGGTGTATTTAAGCTGTGCCTCTTCCTGTCTTTGCCCCTTCTGGGGTCTTTCACATCTGCTGATACAGATTAAAGCCTCGCTGTGGTGATACCCGAATTCTGCCTCTCATGTTTCTCTTCCACGGGTGAAAAGGGGACACGGGAGGCACGCGCAACAACTGGAGCTGAAACCCGAGAGTTTCAAGGCGACGCGGAGGCCCCCAAGTTTTGGGGCGGGTTAAAAGACTACAGGACAAGGTACGCCTTTGGAAAGTATGCCTGGGGTGGAAGCGTTTGTGGCAAGCGGATTTAAACTCACCGCTGCCGCTCCACTAGCTAGCCTCTTGCTTGCATTGCATTTGTTTTTAACTTATTTGTGTTCTGAGAAAGAGGGCCACTCTAGCGTACCAGAACCAGGGCGTGTTAGCTGGCATCAGGCTAAGGAGCCTGGAAAGGAGAAACAGGCAAAAAGGCCTGGACAACAGAGGCAGGCCAAAGAGCCTGGTCATAGGAAAGAGTACTCAAAAGGAACAAGGGCTACTGCAGAGCTCATTAAGCTTAAGGAACCTTCACTGGCGGGTGGAGAGAGAGTGGAGGACAATAGGATCCTCCTTTATTACAGAATCTTTGGGGAACCATCTGCTCTCTGGTGCCTGCAGCGGCTTGCAGCCCGGCAGAGTGAGAGCAAGACAGCGTGGCGTGAAAGACAGGCAGAGGAGGGAGACAGTCTGCTCTGGGAAACGGCATACTGCCAGCAGACACACAGGGAGTGCCCCGAGAGCTTAGAGCAAACAATGCCAGTGATAGAACAGATGATCTTTTAAAATGCCACAGCTGAATGCTGTATAGCCATTCTCCCTCGTAAAACAAGAGGCTACAAGATTGGCTGAGGGCCTGCTGTGGCCCGTGGTGGGAAGCTGTTTGTGCTTATTCCACAGGTGAAAACAATTCAATTTGGGTCCCTACACGGCTGGTGCAGATTGTGAAGAATGAAGCTAGGTTGCAAGATTGCAGCCCTGATTCTCCTGATACTGACGTTTGATTTGGTGATAAGTATTCCACTATGGGACATAATTAGATCTTGGCCTGTTCCATTGCCAGTACATTCAAATGCTGCAGTACTGCCATTGTTTACAGCTATTGAGTGTTACTTGGTTGCCCCGTCCTCAGGGCACACCGGCCAGCAGCCTGAGTTATACAATGCTACAAGTTTTCCATTAAATTTTACACTTTGTTTTGTGGCAACAAAACTTTACAGCATAAAGGTAATCTACTTGGTGTTGATTTTAGAAAAAATAGATTGCTTACATCAATAAAGATTGGTTTTTTGATTTGCCTATGTTTATAGAGAAAAGATACAACACGTGTCTTTTAAGGTTTACAGTTTAAATTTAAGGTTTAAAGTTAAAATCAAAACCGCACAATTCAGCCTAGCCAAGCCTCAGAGGACAGGCCTGAGGGAGGTTACATTTACATTTGAATTAAGACAATGCAGACTGAGCTACAGAAGCCCAGGTGCTAACATCCCTTTTGTTCTGAGTCTTTAGACCAGATCCTAGAAATGTGCTTACCAGAATTCGTCTCTTGTCTTCATTGTTTCTTGTGAGAAGAGGGATAAATCTAAAAACCAAAGACTTTACAACAGTCTGTGGGCTAAAAGTTATGATTATGCTGGAGAAATTAAAATTGTGTCTGCTTCCCTCCATGAGTGTGACTGTGCCTGCTGATAGAGTATGGTTCAAATTGTTCTAATTCCTTTATATTCAAAGTTGTTAAAAATGAGATGCTTTGGATTCCTCTAATATATGTAACAATTATTAGAAGATAATGTTGGCTTTTGTCCGATGTTCTCATTGGACTAAAAAGATTGGTTATTAAATTAATCCAAAATAAAGTTCAAATTTAAGATTTATACAGCCTAACTTGCCTACTCCAGCTGCCATTTCAGTAAATGCTTATATAAAAGATGTTTTATACCTTCCCTTTACGTTTCTGGTAAAGGTGAGAGATTTACATTAGTAATAAATTAGTAATAAATTTAAATAAATAAATTACATTAGAGAATAAATTAGTAAATTTATTCATAATTTTTAAGAGCCCATGAAGCGATATTTGTTAGAAATAATTGCTTCAGAAAATGGTTAATGTTTTAAAAAATTGTTTTATATATATATATATATATATATATATATATATATATATATATATATAAAATTGTTGCTGCTTTAATATAAAAAATTAAGAGGTTAAGTCTTTTAGTGTGTATTACTCATTGTGTGATACTTTATTAGTGGCTTTCTCTAAAAAAGTTTTTTCTGCAAGCCATTGCTCCAATATAACGAGCTTTAAAAATTTTTAGAGTACTTGTTACTCCAAAAAAGGATTCAAAGACAGTGTCTTCAATATTTGAGACCTCAGTTATATCCTAATCAGATGGGGCTAGAGAGATGGCTCAGCCGTTAATGGCTAGACTTTTAAAATATAAAGGCTGAACTCCCAGCAACCACATGGTGGCTCACAACCATTTGTGGTGAGGATCTAATGCCATCTTCTGGCTTGTGAGTGTACATGCAAAAGAAAATGGTTTACTTTTAATCTTGATTTGCTCTTAGTGATTTTTAAAAGTTGTTAAGAGATATTATTTGGCTAAAACCTCATCTGAAGCTTACCATAGGAGGATTTAAACCTCTGTTTGATATTTTCAAAGGGATGCAAGACTTAATTAAATCATGTGTATTTTCTTGAGTTTATCCTGCTTCAACACAATTAAATTATGTGTTGTAGCCACTGTTTAGAATGTTAAAAAAAAGGGTGCATCGGCCTTTGTCTTGTTAAATGATATGTTTCATGAAGTGCAGAATGTTTCGGCTACATGATCTAATGTCTCTAGCCATTTGAATAACATTAAAATTAATAAGGTGCTTAAGAATGCATCTGCAAAACCGGTGTCAGTGTGTGTGGACCCCCCATTTTTCTTTATGTTATCCAACGTTCAGAATAATTCTGATATCTTGGATTGTAAGAATGTTACATGATTTTTAGCACATTGTTGGAATGGATCACTAGACCTAGCTATGGTTAATCAAGTGTAGCAGCTACTGTTGTTAATCAAAACTCAGAAAAGACTTCTGAGGCTTTGACCATTTTACAGAAAGTAGATGCATATCAGACATCCTGTTGGTCAATCAGAGAGTTGATTTGCTCCAAGCTCATGTGGAGCAGCTCACAGATGTGGTTCAAATAAGCTGCATGTCAGCAACCCCACATCTAGGTATTACACCTCTGAGATTTGTGAATGATACGTTTATTCAAATTCATAATCTTTCTGCTTATTTAAAAGGGAATTGTAATGGGGAGTTGGACCAGGTGCAACAACAATTGCAGATCTGGATTTCGAGCCTTGATGGAGCACAGATGGACCTCGTTACCCCTGGCGATCTTACTTCTTGAATTTCTTCTGCCTTTTCCTTCTTTCTTAAATGGTGGGGATAGGCCTGTTTGGTACAGCCCTATGTTGTGGATTTGTGTTCATGATGGTTGGTCTGTAAGCTCAGAGCCCAACAAAAACATGACAAGACCGCTATCGCCCAAGCACTCGCAGTCTTGAGCAAGCATCTCCCCCTGAAATTTGGTTATCTAGGCTAAGAAAGTAGCCGATGACTGAGACCCTCAGTCGATGCACCCCAAGGATTCAGCCCATTGCACTGGGTCAATGAGAGGTCTAAGTCCAGCCAGCCTTTGCCTAAATAGCTGTGGTACCTGAATAGTAGGTTGACAGCTCTTGCACTCCTGGGAGCTATACTCGATTGCACAGGGATGGGTGTCAATTCCTCTTTACATCCCCTTAGCCCTTGCACCCAGAGGACTTGTTTCCATTGCACCTGGTAGGGTAAGGGAGAATCTTCGGGCTGTAAGCTCTTGATCGCTTATTCCCCCAAGATGGAGTTTGCTTGATCGGGCTTGAGTTTGAATCTTGATTGGTGCTGCGCTTAATAGGCAAAAGGCTATTTCATTTAAAATTTAAACACCAAGAGATGTTGGGAGCCACAGTGAGCATGTCAGTATCCACCATTTCAAGATGGCGCAGACATCATGTCCTCTCCACTAGTAAACAATTAACTGTGCAGGTGCAAAAAGGCCAAAGCCCGCCAAAGTCACTGGCCAATTCCGAGGCATAATATTGGGTGATGAGTGAACAGCCAATCAGAAGTGAACACGTCACTCTAGGGTGTATTTAAGCTGTGCCTCTTCCTGTCTTTGCCCCTTCTGCGGTCTTTCACGTCTGCTGATACAGATTAAAGCCTTGCTGTGGTGATACCCAAATTCTGCCTCTCGTGTTTCTCTTCCACGGGTGAAAATGGGACACGGGGAACAGCCAGAGAGACTGATTAAACAAATAGACAACAATAACAAATCCAGGGAGGAGAAACCCCCTGAGAAGCATATTTTTTTCTTTGCAGGAAATATGAAGGAAACATGAAGATGCTTCACAATTGCCTTCAAACTGGAACAGATCAATGAGTAAACCTGACTTGGGAAGTTCTCACTGCTGAAGGAGACATCACCACCCACATCTTCAGGGTGGCTCTATTAGACTCTTGATTCCCTGACTTATGATTTAGTGGAGTATATTGTTTAAACCCACTACCACAGTTATTATAGTTGTTTTGGGGTTTGAGATTGATTGAGCAGGGACAGGGATTTCCTTACTTGTTTTGTTAATATCAAAGCTATGATCAATTCTGTATTTTTGTGAGATACCCTTAAAAAGAGTGTTGCATTTATACTGACTGTTCAGGCATTGCTAAGTCTCTTGTCTCTTGGGTTGATACGGTTCAACAAACTGATGGCTTTTGTACGGCAACAGATAGATGCTATTCAAATGAAACCCATACAGGTCCAATATTACAGGCTGAAAGTAGGGGACTCTGAAACCTCTGTCATCAAGACAGACGAGGATTAACCCCTAACTTACGCACTAAGCCGAATAGTCAGTGACGGGTAAGAGAACATACCGAGACCCTTGCCCCTAAAAGAAGGGAGGCCTCACCATCCTAAGACAGGAGCTCAACAAATGGCTGTTGAATATCCAAGGACGGGAAAGGGAGGCTGGAGTCCTTTGTTCCAACCTAAGACAGACACGGTTTCTGTAAGTTTTCCCAGCCTTCCCTTTTGAAAAAATAATTTTAAAAGGGGACCTGTTGGGAGCCGATTTTAGCAGAAAGCTTCTAGATCATCTTTGCAGCCATCTGGAACCATATACCCTGACGAAAGATTTGGTTTTCAATAGCCTACAACAGCTAAAGCACACTCTGATATCCCACGTATTTTGTGTTGCTGTTTACTGCCCCCAGCTACAAGGCACATGTGGTAGTCACACCTGCAAGGTATTGCAGTTCACGTGCTGTCCACATGCTATCTACGCCATACAAGCTTATAAGGTGCACGTGCTGTCCACGCTATAGACGCCTGTAAGGCTTACGTCATATCAACACCTGCAAGGCACGTGGTATCCACGCGCCTACAAGGCACATGGCAAAAGCGTATAAATACCTCAGAATTCCCTTCAATAAACGAGACTTGATCAGATTTTCTGTCTTGTCTCCATTCTTCGCGTCTTTTCCCCTTTATCCCCACTCTCTCTCTTGCTAGACCCTGACTCTTGGACTGGAACGGCAACTTAGGCCAAGACACAGTGTCTGCCAAGCGTGGAGAGGAGCAGGCCAAAACATTTTGGCCCATAAAGCCGGGCAGTACAGGCCGAGACAATTAGAGGACAGAAGAAAATCCAGAGAGAGAAGAGGACAGAAGTGCATGCCAAGAGGAGAGAAGAGAAGGGCATCCAGAGAGGGGAGAAGACAGAAGGACATCCAGAAAGAGGAGAGAAAATAAGTGCATCCAGAGAGAGAAGAAAACAGATCATCCAGAGAGAGGAGATTACACAAGGGAATCCAGAGAGAAGAGAAAGGAAGGGCATCCAGAGAGAGAAGAAGACAGAAGGACATCCAGACAGAGGAGAGGACAGAAGGGCATCCAGAGAGAGGAGAGAACAGAAGGGCTTCCAGAGACAGTAGAGACAGAAGGGAATCCAGAGAGAGGAGAGGACAAAGGGGAATCCAGAGAGATGAGAGAACAGAAGATCTTACAGAGAGAGGAGAGATCAGAAGGGCATCAAAAGGGATGTGAGGACAGAATATACTCTAGAGAGAGGAGACAACAGAAGGGCATCCAGAGAGATGATGAGACAGAAGGGCATCCAGAGAGAGGAGAGGATAGAAGGGCATCCAGAGAGAGGAGAGAACAGAAGGGCATCCAGAGAAAGGAGAAGACCGAAGGGCATCTAGAGAGAGGAGAGTACAGAAGGTCCTCCATAGAGAGGAGGGAACAGAAGGGCATACCGAGAGAAGAGAGGACAGAAGGGCATCCAGGGAGAGGAGAGTACACAAGGGAATCCAGAGAGATGAGAGACAAAAGAGCATCCAGAGAGAGAAGAGGACAGAAGGCCATCCAGAGAGAGGAGAGAACAGAAGCGCATCCAGAGTGTGGACAAGACAGAAGGGCATCTAGAGAGAGGGGAGAACAGAAGGGCATCGAGAGAAAGGAGACAAATGAAGGACATCCAAAGAGAGGAGGAAACAGAAGGGAATTCAGATAGAGGAGAGACCAGTAGAGCATTCAGAGACAGGAGAATACAGAAGGGCATCCAGAGAGGAGAGAGGAAATAAAGGCATCCAGAGAGAGGATAGAACGGAAAGGCATCCAGAGAGAGGAGAAGACAGAAGGGCATCCATAGATAGGAGAGTAAAGAAGGGCATACAGAGAGAGGAGAGAACAGAAGTGCATCCAGAAAGAGGAGAGGACAGAAGAGCATCCACAGAGCGGGGAGAACAGAAGAGCATCGAGTGAGAGGAGAGAACAGAAGGGCATCCAGAGAGAAGAAAAGACAGAAGGGCATCCAGAAGAGGAGAGAACAGAAGGGCATCCAGAGAGAGGAAAAGACAGAAGGGAATACAGAGAGGGGAGAGAACAGAAGGTCATCCAGAGAGAGGAGAAGACAGAAGGGAATACAGAGATAGGAGAGAGGAGAAGAGTATCCAGAGAGAGGAGAAGAAAGAAGGGCATCAGGAGAGAGGATAGAATAGAAATGCTTCCAGAGAGGAGAGAGAAGAAGGGCATCCGGAGAGAGGAGAAGACAGAAGGGCATTCGGAGAGAGGAGAAAAGAGAAGAGTATCCAGAAAAAGGAGAGAACAGAAAAGCATCCAGAGATAGAAGACAGAAGTGAATCCAGAGAGAGGAGAGAACAGAAGGGCATTCGTAGAGAGGAGAAGACAGAAGGGCATCTGGAGAGACAAGAGGACACAAGGGCATACAGAAAGAGGTGAGAACAGAAGAGCATACAAGAGAGGAGAGAACAGTAGGTTATCCAGAGAGAGGAGAGGAAAAAAGGTCATCCAGAGAGCGGAGAGTACAAAAGGGCATCCAGAGAAAGGAGAAGACAGAAGGGCATCCAGAGAGGAGAGGACAGTAATACCTCACGAAAGAAGAGAGAAAAGAAGGGCATACAGAGAGATGAGAGAACAGGAGAGAATCCACGAAGAGTAGAGAACAGAAATTCATCCAGAAAGAGGAGAAGACAGAATTGTATCCAGTTTGACAAGAGAATTGAATGGCACCCCAAGATAGGAGAAGACAGAAGGGCATCCCGAGAGAGGAGACGACAGAAGCGCATCTAGAAGGAAGAGAAGACAGAAGGGCAACCAGAGAGAGAATATAATAGATGGGCATTCAGAGACATGAGAGGACAGAAAGGAATATAGAGAGAGGAGAAAATAGAAGGGCATGTAGAGAGAGGAGAAAACAGAAGAGCATACAGAGAGAGGTGAGCATAGAAGGGCATCCAGAGAGAAGACAAGAGAAGGGCATCCAGAGAGAGGAGAGAACAGAAGGGCATCCAGAATGATGAGAGAACAGAAGGGCAGCGAGAGAGAGGAGAGGACAGCAGGGCATCCACATATTGGGAAGAACAGAAGAGCAGAGAGAGAGAAGAGACAACATAAGGGCATCCAATGAGAGGAGATGATAGAAGGTCATCCAGAGAGAGGAGAAAACAGAAGGGCATCCAGAGAGAGGAGAGGACAGAAGGGCTTCCAGAGAGGGAAGAAGACAGAAGGGCATCTAGAGAGATTAGAGGACAAAAGATAATCTAGAGAGAGAAGAGAACAGAAGGGAAACCAGAGATATGAGGGGACAGAAGAAAATCTAGAGAGGAGAGGATAGTAGGGCATCCAGAGAGAGGAAAGAAGAGAAGGGCATCCAGAGAGAGGAGAAGACAGAAGGGCATCTTGAGAGAGGAGAGTAAAGAAGGGCATCCAGAGAGAGGAGAATACAGAAGGGCATCCAGAGAGAGGAGAAAATAGAAGAGCATTGGATGACAGGAGAAAACAGAAGGGCGGAAAAAGAGAGGAGAGGACAGAGGGGCATCCAGAGAAAGGATAAGACAGAAGGGCATCCACAGAGAGGAGAGGACACAAGGGCATCAAGAGAGATGAGAGAACAGAATATCATCCAGAGAGAGAAGTGAACAGAAGGGCTTCCAGAGAGAGGAGAAGACAGAAGGGCATCCCAAGAGAAGATAAGACAGAAATGGCATCCAGAGAGAGAGAGAGGAGGACACAAGAGCATCCAGATAGAGGAGAGAACAGAAGGGCATACAGAGAGAGGAGAGAACAGAAGCATATGCAGAGAGAGGAGAGGAAAAAAGTGCATCCAGAGAGAGGAGAGTACAGAAGGGCATCCAAAGAAAGGAAAAGACCGTATGTCATCCAGAGAGAGAAGAGGACAGAAGGAAATTCCAAAAGAAAAGAGAACAAAAGGGCATCCAGAGAGATGAGAGTACAGGAAAGAATCCAGAAAGAGGAGAGAACAGAAGCCCATCCAGAGAGAGCAGAAGATTGAAGGACATCCAGAGAGAGAACTGGACCGAAGGGCATCCGGAGAGAGGAGAAGACAGAAGGGCATCCAGAGAGAGGAGAGGACAGAATGGCATCCAGTGAGAGGAGATAACAGAAGGGCATCTAGAGATAGGAGAGGACAGAAAAATATCCAGAGTAAGGAGAAAATTGTTGGGCATCCAGAGAGAGTAGAAGACTGAAGGGCATTGAGAGAATCGAGAGAACAGAAGGGCATAGGGAGAGAGGAAAAGACACAAGGGCATCCAGAGAGTGGAGAGGACAGAAGGGCATCCAGTGATAGGAGATAACTGAAGGGCATCTAGAGATAGGAGAAGACAGAAAAATATCAAGAATAAGGAGAAAATTGTAGGGCATCCAAGAGAGTAGAAGACTGAAAAGCATCGGGAGACTCGAGAGAACAGAATGGCATAGGGAAAGAGGAAAAGACAGAATGGAATCCAGAGAGAGGAAAGGACAGAAGGGCATCCAGAGAGAGGAGAGCACAAAAGGTAAGCCAGAGAGACGAGAGTGCAGAAGGATATCCAGAGAGATTAGAGGATACAAGGGCATCTTGAGAAAAGAGAGGACAGAAGGGCATCCAGGGAGAGGAGGGAACAGAAGGGCATCCATGGAGAGGAGAGGTCAGAAGGGCATGCTCAGAGAGGAGAGAACAGACAGGCATCCAGAGATCAGAGCAGACAGAAGGGCATCCAGAGAAAGTAGAGAATAGAATTGTATCCAGAGAGCTGAGAAGACAGATGGGCATCCAGAGAAATGAGAAGACAGAAGGCCATCCAATGAGAGGAGAGAACAGAAGGGTATCCAGAGAGAGGAGAAGACAGAAGGGCATCCAGAGAGAGGTGAAAACAGAAGTGCATCCAGAGAGAGGACAAGAGAGAAGGGCATCCAGAGTGAAGAGAAGACAGAAGAGCATCCGCAGAGGAGAGAGATCAGAAGGACATCCAGAGAGATGAGAGGACAGAAGGGAATCCAGAGAAAGGAGAGAATAGAAGGGCATAAAAAGAGAGGAGAAGACACAAGTGCATTCAAAGAGATGAAAGAACAGAAAGTCATATAGAGAGAGGAGAGGACAGAAGGGCATCCAGAGATTGGGAAGAACAGAAGAGAATCGAGAGATAGGAGACATCATAAGGGCATCTAAAGAGAGGAGAGGACAGAAGGGCATCCAGAGAGAGGAGAGAACAGAAGGGAATCTGGAGAGAGAAGAGGACAGAAGAGCTTTCAGAGAGAGTAGAAGACAAAAGCGCATCCAGAGAGATTAGAGGACAGAAGAGAATCTAACGAGAGAAGAGAACAGAAGGGAAACCAGAGATATGAGAGGACAGAAGGAAATCCAGAGAGAAAAGAGGACAGTAGGGCATCCAGAGAAAGGAAAGGACAGAAGGGCATCCAGAGAGAGAAGAGAACAGAAGGGCATCCAGAGAGAGAAGACAGAAGGTCATCCAGAGAGAGGAGAGTAAAGAAGGTCATCCAGAGATAGTAGAATACAGAAGGGCATCCAGAGAGAGGAGAGAATAGAAGAGATCGCATGAGAGGAGAAAACAGAAGGGCATAAAAAGAGAGGAAAAGACAGAGGGGTATCCAGAGAAAGGAGAAGACAGAAGGGCATCCAGAGAGATGAGAGAACAGAAGATCACCCAGAGGGAGAAGAGAACAGAAGGGCATCCAGAGAGAGGAGAAGACAGAAGGGCATCCCGAGAGAAGAGAGGACAAAAATGGCATCCGGAGAGAGAAGAGGACACAAGGGCATCCAGATAGAGGAGAGAACATAAGGGCATACAGACAGAGGAGAGAACAGAAGGGTATCCAGAGAGAGAGGAGGAAAATAGGGCATCCAGAGAGAGGAGAGAACAGAAGGAATTCCAAAAAAAGGAGAAGGCAGAAGGGCATCCAGAGAGTGGAGAGGACAGAAGGACCTCCCAAAAAAGAGAGAACAGAAGGGCATCAAGAAAGATGAATGAACAGGAGAGAATCCAGAAAGAGGAGAGAACAGAAGCTCATCCAGAGAGAGCAGAAGACTGAAGGAAATCCAGAGAGAGAAGAGGACCGAAGGGCATCAGGAGGGAGGAGAAGACAGAAGGGCATCCAGAGAGAAGAGAGGACAGAATGGCATCCAGTGAGAGGAGAGAAAAGAAGGGCATCTAGAGAGAGAAGAAGACAGAAGGATATCCAGAGTGAGGAGAAAATTGTAGGGCATACAAATGGAGGAGAATACTGAAGGGCATCGAGAGAATCGAGAGAACAGAAGGCATAGGGAGAGAGGAGAAGATAGAAGGGCATCCAGAGAGAGGAGTGGACAGAAGGGCATCCAGAGAGTGGAGAGAACAGAAGGGCATCCAGAGAGAGGAGAGTAAAGAAGGTATCCAGAGAGTGGAGGGTACAGAAAGCCATCCAGAGAGAGGAGAGGACAGAAGGGCATCAAGAGTGAGGAGAGGAGAGAAGGGCATTCGGAGAGAGAAGGGAATAGAAGGGGATCCAAAGGGATAAGAGGACAGAAGAGAATCTAGAGAAAGGCGAGAACAGAAGGGAATCCAGAGAGATGAGAATACAGAAGGGCATCCAGAGAGAAGAAAGAACAGAAGGGCATCCAGAGAGAGGAGAAGACAGAAGGGCATCCAGAGAGATGACTTGACAAAAGAGCATACAGAGAGTTAAAAGATCAGAAGGTCATCCAGAGAGAGGGGAAGACAGAAGCGCATCCAGAGAGAGGAGAGGACAGAAGCACATCCAGAGGGAGGAAAGAACAGAAGTGCAACCAGTGAGAGGATAAGACACAAGTGCATCTGGATAGAGGAGAGAAAATAAGGTCATCCAAAGAGAGGAGACAACAGATAGAGAGGACAGAAGTGATCCAGAGAGAGGAGAGCACAAAAGGGAATTCAGAGAGAAGAGAGAGCAGAAGTGAATCCAAAGAGAGAAGGCAGAAGGGCATTCCAAGAGAGTAGAGATCATTAGGGCTTCCAGAGAGAGGCGAAGACAGAAGGGAATCCAAAGATGAGAGAGAACAGAAGGGCATCCAAAGAAAGGAGAAATCAGAAGGGCATCCAGAGAGAGTAGAGGAAAAACGGTAATCCAGAGAGAGAAGACAGAAGGGCGTCAAGTGAGAGGAGAGGACAGAAGGCCATCCAGCAAGAGGAGAGAACAGAAGGGTATCCAGAGAATGGAGAGAACAGAAGAGCATCAGAAGAGAAGAGAAAACAGAAGGGCATCAAAAGAGAGGAGAGGACCGAAGGACATCCATAGAGAAGAGAAGATAGAAGGGCATCCATAGAGAGGAGAGGACATTAGGGCATCCAGAGAGATGAGAGAACAGAAGATCTTCCAGAGAGAGAATAGAACAGTGGGGCATCCAGAGAGAGGAGAAGACAGAAGTGCATCCAGAGAGAAGAGAGGACAGAAGAGCATCCAGAGAGAGGAGAGAACAGAAAGGCATACAGAGAGAGGAGAGAACAGAAGGGTATCTGGAAAGAGGATAGGAGAAAAGGGCATCCAGAGAGAGAAGAGAACAGAATATCATCCAAAGAAAAAAGAAGAAAGAAAGGCATACAAAGAGAGGAGAGGAGAGAAGTAAATCCGTAGAAAGGAGAGAACAGAAGGGCATTCTGCGAGAAGGGAAGACAGAAGGGCATTCAGAGAGAGTATAGGAAAGAAGGGAATCCAAAGACAGAAGAGGACAGAGATGAGTAAACAGAACGCCATCCAGCGAGAGGAGAGAACAGAAAGGCATCCAGAGAAAAGAGAATTCTGAATGGCATCCAGAGAGAGGAGAGGACAGAAGGGCTTACATAGAGAGGAGAGAACAAAAGGTCATCCAGTTAATGGAGAAAAAGGAAGGGCATCCAGAGAGACTAGAGGACAGATGTGCATCTGGATAGAGGATAGAAGAGAAGGGCTTCTAGAGAGAGCAGAAGACAGAAGGGAATTCAGTTATAGGAGAGGACAGAAGAGCATTCACACAGCCGAGAAGACAGAAGGGCATCCAGAGAGAAGAAGACAGAAGGTCATCCAGAGAGAGGAGAGAACAGAAGGGCATCCAGATAGATGAGAGGTCAGGAGAGCCTCCATAGAGAGAAGAGAACAGAACGGCAACCAGAAAGATTAGAGGACAGAAGGGAATCCAGAAAGAGAAGGGGACACAAGGGCATCCAAGAGAGGAGAGGACAGAAGGGCATCCAGAGAGAGGAGAGGACAGAAGGGCATCCAAAGACCGGAGAGGACAGAAGGGCATCCAGAGAGCGGAGAAGACAGAATGGCATCCACAGAGAGGAGAGAACATAAGGGCATATAGAGAGATGAGTGTACAGTTGAGTCTCCATAGAGAGAAGAGTACAGAAAGGCAAAGAGAGATATTAGAAGACAGAAGGGAATCCAGAGAGAAAAGAGGACAGAAGAGCATCCAATAGAGGAGAGAAAATAAGGGAATCCAGAGAGAGGAGAGGGCAGAAGGGCATCTAGATAGGGGAGAAGAGAGAAGGGCATCCAGAGAGAGGAGAGAACATAAGTGCATCCAGAGGGAGAAGAAGACAAAAGGCATCTAGAGAGAGGAGATTACAGAAGGGAATCCAGAGAGAAGAGAAAAGTAGAAAATCCAAAGATAGGAGAAGACAGAAAGGCATTCAGAGGAAGGAGAGGACAGAAAGTCATCCTGATGAAGGAGAGAACAGAAGGGCATCCAGAGAGAGGAGAGACAGAAGGGCATCCAGAGACAAGAGAGGAAATAAGGGAATCCAGAGAGAGGAGAGAACAGAAGGGCATACAGAGATAGGAGAAAACAGAAAAACATACAGAGAGAGGAGAGGACACAAGGGCATTCAGAGTTATGAGAGAACCGAAGATCTTCCAGAGAGAGGAGAGAACAGAACGTCATCCACAGAGATGAGTGAACAGAAGATCATCCAGAGTGATGAGAGTACAGAATAGAATCTAGAGAGAGAATAGAACAGAAGGGAATCCAGAGAGATGATGAGACAGAAGGTCATCCAGAGAGCAGAGACAACAGAAGGTCATCCATAGTGACGAAAAGACAGAAGGGCATCCAGAGAGAGAAAAGGACAGAAGGGCACACAGATAGAGGAGAAGACCAAACGGCATCCAGAGTTATGCGAAGACAGAAAGTCATGTAGAGGGAGGAGAAGAAAGAAGGGCCTCCAGAGAAAAAAGAAGACAGAAAGACATCCAGAGAGATGACTGTATAGAAGGGCATCCGCAGAGTGGAGAGATCAGCAGGGCATCCAGAAAGAGGGAAAGACAGAAGGGTATCCAGAGAGAGGAGAGGACAGAAGGGCATCAAGAGAGAGAAAAGAACAGTAGGGCATCCAGAGAGAGGATAAGACAGAAGGGCATCCAGAGAGAGGAGAGAACAGGAAGCCATCCAGAAAGAGGAGAGTACAGAAGGGATGCAGAGAGAGGAGAGAACAGAAAGCCATCCAGAGAGAGGAGAGAACAGAAGGGCATCCAGAGAGAGGAGAATACAGAAGGACATCCAGAGAGAGGAGAGAACAGAAGGGCATCCATAGAGATGAAAGGTCAGAAGGGCATCCACAGAGAAGAGACAACACACGGGCATCCAGAGAGCAGAGAAGACAGAAGGGCATCCAGAGAGAGGAGAGGACAGATGGACATCCAGAGAGAGGAGAGAACAGAAGGGCATCCATAGAGATGAAAGGTCAGAAGGGCATCCACAGAGAAGAGAGAACAGACGGGCATCCAGAGAACAGAGAAGACAGAAGGGCATCCAGAGAGTGGAGAGAATAGAACAGTATCCAGAGAGCGGAGAGGACAGAAAGGCATCCAGAGAGAGTAGAGAACAGAAGTGAATCCAGAGAGAGAAGAAGACAAAAGGGCATTCAGAGAGAGGAGAGAGCATTAGGGCATCCAGAGAGAGGAGAAGAAAGAAGGGAATCCAAAGACAGGAGAGAATAGAAGGGCATCCATAAAGAGGAGAGAACAGAAGGGCATCCAGAGAGATGAGAGAACAGAAAATAATCTAGAGAGAAAAGAGAACAGAAGGGCAACCAGAGATATGAGAGGACAGTAAAAAATCCAGAGAGAGAAGAGGACAGAAGGGCATCCAGTGTGTGGAGATTACAGAGTGGCATCCAGAGAGAGGTGAGGACAGAAGGGCATCCATCGAAAGGAGATGACAGAATGGCATCCAAAGAGAGGAGAGGATAGAAGGGCAACCAGCTAAAGGAGACAACAGAAAAACATCCAGTGAGCAGAGATGACAGAAGGGCATCCAGAAAGAGTAGAGACCAGAAGGGCATCCATTGAGAGGAGAATACAGAAGGGCATCCACTGAGAGGAGAGAATAGAAGAGCATCGGATGAGAGGAGAAAAGAGAAGGTCATTAAAAGAGAGGAGAGGACAGAAGACCATCCATAGAGAAGAGAAGACAGAAGGGCATCCAGACAGATGAGAGGACACAAGGTCATCCAGTGAGATGAGAGAACAGAAGATCTTCCAGAGAGATAAGTGAACAGAAAGGTATCTAGAGAGAAGAGAGGATAATAGGGCATCCAGAGAGAGGAGAGAACAGAAGGGCATCCAATGAATGTAGTAGACAGAAGGGCATCCAGAGAGAGTAGAGAAGAGAAGTGAATCCAGAGAGAGGAGAAGACAGAAGGGTATTCAGAGATAAGAGAGAGCATTCAGGATTCCAGAGAGAGGAGAGGACAGAAGGGAATCCACAGCGTGGAGAGTAGAGAAGGTCATCTAGAGAGAGGTGAGGAGAGAAGAGCATCCAAATAAAGGAGAGGACAGAAGGGCAACCAGAGAAAAGAGACAACAAAAACATCCAGAGAGCAGAGATGACAGAAGGGCATCCAAAGAGAGGAGAGACAAAAAGCGCATTCAGTGAGAGTAGAATACAGAAGGGCATCCACAGAGAGGAGAGAAGTGAAGAGCATAGGACAAGATGAGAAAACAGAAGGGCATCAATAGAGAGGAGAGGACAGAAGGGCATCATAGAAAAGAGAAGACAGAAGGACATCCAGAGAGAGGAGAGGACAGAAGGGCATTCAGATAGAGGAGAGACCAGAAGGGCATCCAGAGGTATGAGAATACAGAGGGGCATCCAGAGAGAGGATAGAACAGAAAGGCTCCCAGAAAGGAGAACAGAAGTGCATCCAGAGAGAGGAGAAGACAGAAGGGCATACAGAAAGAGGAGAGAAAACAAGGGCATCCAGAGAGATGAGAGGACAGAAGGGCATCCACAGAGAGGGGAGAACAGAAGAGCATCAGAGAGAGTAGAGAACAGAAGGGCATCCAGAAAGAGGAGAGAACAGAAGGGCATCCAGAGAGAGGAGAAGACAGAAGGGCATCCAGAGAGAGGAGAAGACAGAAGGGCATCCAGAAAGAGGAGAGAACAGAAGGGTATCCAGAGAGTAGAGGAAACAGAAAGGCATCCAGAGAGAGGAGAGGACAGAAAGGATTCCAGAAAGAGGAGAGGACAGAAGGGCATCCAGAGAGAGGAGAGGACAGAAGGGCATCCAGATAGAGATGAGAGCAGAAGTGAATCCAAAGAGAGAAGGCAGAAGCGCATTCAGAGAGAGTAGAGAGCATTAGGGCATCCAGAGAGAGGAGAAGACAGAAGGGAATCCAAAGAGGGGAGAGAACAGAAGGGCATCCAAAGAAAGGAGAAATCAGAAGGGCATCCAGAGAGAGGAGAGGACAGAAGGCATTCCAAAAAAGAGAGAACAGAAGGGCATCCACAGAGATGAGACTACAGGAGAGAATCCAGAAAGAGGAAAGAACTGGAGCCCATCTAGAGAGAGCAGAAGACTGAAGGACACCAGAGAGAGATGAGGACCGAAGGGCATCCGGAGAGAGGAGAAGACAGAAGGGCATCCAGTGAGAGGATAGGACAGAAGGGATCCAGAGAGAGGAGAGAACAGAAAGCCATCCAGAGAGAGGAGAGGACAGAAGGGCATCTAGAGAAAGAAGACAGAAGTATATCCAGTAAGAGGAGAGAACAGAAAGTCATCAAGAGAGAGGAGAGGACAGAAGGGCATCCAGAGAGAGGAGAGGACAGAAAGGCATCCAGAGAGAGGGGAGAACAGAAATGAATCCAGAGAGAGGAGAAGACAGAATGGCATTCAGAGAGAGGAGAGAGCATTAGTGCATCCATAGAGAAGAGAAGACAGAAGGGCATCCAGAGAGAGGAGTGGACAGAAGGGCATTCAGATAAAGGAGAGACAAAAAGGGCATCCAGAGGTATGAGAATACAGAAGGGCATCCAGAGAGAGGAGAGGACAGAAGGCCATCCAGAAAGAGGATAGGACAGAAGGGCATCCACAGACAGGGGAGAACAGAAGAGCCTCAGAGAGAGTAGAGAACACACGTGCATCCAGAGAGTAGAGGGAACAGAAAGGCATCCAGAGAGAGGAGAGGACAGAAGGGCATCAAGAGAGAGGATAGGCATCCAGAGAGAGGTGAGAGCAGAAGTTAATCCAAAGAGAGAAGGCAGAAGGGCATTCAGAGAGAGTAGATATCATTAGGGCAACCAGAGAGAGGAGAAGACAGAAGGGAATCCAAATAGGGGAGAGAACAGAAGGGCATCCAAAGAAAGGAGAAGTCAGAAAGGCATCCAGAGAGATGAGAGGACAGAAGGCATTCCAAAAAAGAGAGAACAGAAGGGCATCCAGAGAGATGACAGTACAGGAGAGAATCCAGAAAGAGGAGAGAACTGAAGCCCATCTGAGAGAGCAGAAGTCTAAAGGATTTCCAGAGAGAGATGAGGACCGAAGGGCATTCAGAGAGAGGAGAAGACAGAAGGGCATCCAGTGAGAGGAGAGTACAGAAGCTATCCAGAGAGAGGAGAGAAGAGAAAGCCATCCAGAGAAAGGAGAGTACAGAAGGGCATCCAGAGAGATCAGAGGTAGAAGGGCATCCAGAGAGAGGAGAGAACAGAAGGACATCCATGGAGAGGACAGATCATAAGGGCATCCACAGAGAGGAGAGAACAGAGGGGCATCCAGAGTGCAGAGAATAAAGAAGGGCATTCAGAGAGAGTAGAGAATAAAACGGTATCCCAAGAGCAGAGTAGACAGAAGGGCATCCAGGGAAAGTAGAAGATAGAAGGGCATCCCGTGAGAGGAGAGAACCGAAGGGCATACAGAGTGAAGAGAAGATGGAAGGGCATCCATAGAGAGGTGAAAACTGAAGTGCATCCATAGAGAGGAGAACAGTGAAGGGCATCCAGCGTGAAGATAAGACAGAAGAGCATCCGGAAAGAGGAGAGACCAGAAGGTCATCCAGAGAGAGGAGAAGACAGGAGGACATCCAGGGAGATGAGAGGACAGAAGGGAATCCAGATGTAGGAGAGAACAGTAGGGCATAAAAAGAGAGGAGAGGACACAAGTGCATCCAGAGAGAGGAGAGAACATAAAGGCATGTAGAGAGAGGAGAGGACAGAAGGGCATTCACAGATTGGGAAGAACAGAAGAGCATCGAGAGTGAGGAGACAACATGAGAGCATCCCAAGAGAAGAGAGGCCAGAATGGCACCCAGAGAGAAGAGATAACAGAAGGGCATATGGTGAGAGGAGAGGACAGGAGGGCTTCCAAAGACAGAAGACAGAAGGGCATCCAGAGAGATTAGTGTACAGAAGAGAATCTAGAGAGAGAAGAGAACAGAAAGGCAACCAGAGATATGACAGGACAGAAGGAAATCCAGAGAGAGGAGAGGACAGTAAGGCATCCAGAGAGAGGAGAGAACAGAAGGCCATCCATGGAGGGGAGAGGTCAGAAGGGCATCCACAGAGAGGAGAGGACAGACAGGCATCCAGAGAGTAGAGAAGACAGAAGGGCATCCAGAGAAAGGAGAAGTCAGAAGGGTAGCCAGTGAGAGGAGAGAACAGAAAGGCATCAAGAGAGAGGAGGGGGCAGAAGTGCATCCAGATAGAGGAGAGGACAGAAAGGCATCCAGAGAGAGGAGAGAACAGCAGTGAATCCAGAGAGAGAAGAAGACAGAAGTGCATTCAGAGATATGAGAGAGCATTAGGGCATCCAGAGAGAGGAGAAGACAGAAGGGAATCTAAAGAGAGGAGAGAATAGAACGGCATCCATAAAGAGGAGAGAACAGAAGGGCATCCAGAGAGATGAGAGAATAGAAGACAATCTGGAGAGAAAAGAGAACAGAAGGGCAACCGAAGATATGAGAGGACAGAAAAAAATCCAGAGAGAGGAGAGGACAGAAGGGCATCCAGATCGAGGAGAGTACAGAAGGGCATCAAGAGAGAAATGAGGACAGAAGGACATCCAGAGAAAGCAGAGGAAAGAAGGGCATCCAAAGAGAGGAGAGACCATAAGTGCATCCAGAGAGAGGAGAATACAGAAGGGCATCCACAGGTAGGAGAGAATAGAAGAGCATCAGACGAGAGGAGAATATAGAGGGGCATCCATAGAGAAGAGAAGACAGAAGGGCATCCAGAGAGAGGAGAGGACAGAATGGCATTCAGATAGAGGAGAGACCAGAAGGGCATTCAAAGGGATGAGAATACAGAAGGGCATCCAGAGAGAGGATAGGAAAGAAATGCATCTGGAAAGGAGAACAGAAGTGCATCCAGAGAGAGGAGAAGACAGAAGGGCATCTGGAGACAAGAGGAAACAGAAAGGCATCCAGAAAGAGGAGAGGACAGAAGGGCATCCAGAGAGAGGAGAGAACAGAAGGGCATCCAGAAAGAGGAGAGGACAGAAGGGCATCCAGAGAGAGAAGAGAGCAGAAGTGAATCCAAAGAGAGAAGGCAAAAGGGCATTCAGAGAGAGTATAGAGCATTAGGGCATCCAGAGAGAGAAGACAGAAGCGAATCCAAAGAGGAGAGAGAACAGAAGGGCATCCAAAGAAAGGGGAATTCAGAAGGGCATGCAAAGAGATGAGAGTACAGAAAGGCATGTAGAGAGAGGAGAAGACACAAGGGCATCCATAGATAGGTGAAAACAGAAGGGCATCCAGAGAGAGAAGACAGAAGGGCATCCAGAGTGATGACTTGACAGAAGAGTATATGGAGAGTGGAGAGATCTGAAGGTCATCCAGAGAGAGGGGAAGACAGAAGGGCATTCAGAGAGAGGAGAGGACAGAAGGGCATTGAGAGAGAGGAAAGTACAGAAGGGCATCCAGAGAGAGGAGAAGACAGAAGGGCATCTGGACAGAGGATAGAAAATAAGTTCATCTAGAGAGAGGAGACAACAGACAGTCATCCAGAGAGATGAAAAGACAGAAGGGCATCCAGAGAGATGAGAGAACAGAAGATAACCTAGAGAGAAAAGAGAACAGAGGGCAACCAGAGATATGAGAGGACAGAAAAAAATCCAGAGAGAGAATAGGACAGAAAGGCATCCAGAACATGGAAAGTACAGAAGGGCATCTAGAGAGAGGTGAGTACAGAAGGGCATCCAGAGAGAGGAGAGGACAGAAGGGCATCCAGAGAGAGGAGAGACCAGAAGCACATCCCTAGAGAGGAGAATACAGAAGGGCATCCAGAGAGAGGAGAGAAGAGAAGAGCATCAGATGAGAGGAGAAAACAGAAGGGCATCAAAAGAGAGGAGAGGACAGAAGGGCATCCATAGAGAAGTAAAGACAGAAGGACATCAAGAGAGAGGAGAGTACAGAAGGGATTCAGAGAGAGGATTGAACAGAAAGCAATCCTGAGTGAGGAGAGTACAGAAGGGCATCCAGAGAGAGGAGTGGATAGAAGGTCATCCCGAGAGAGGAGAGAAAAGAAGGGCATCCATTGAGAGGAGAGGTCAGAAGCACAACCACAGAGAGGAGCGAACAGACAGCATCCAGAGAGCAGAGAAGACAAAAGTGCATTCAGAGAGATTAGAGAATAGATCGGTATCCAGAGAGCAGAGAAAACTGAAGGGCATCCATAGAAAGGAGAAGACAGAAGGGCATTAAGTGAGAGGACAGAACAAAGGCATCAAGGGAGAGCAGAGAACAGAGGGCATCCAGAGAGAGGAGAGGACAGAAAGGCATCTAGAGAGAGGAGAGAACAGGAAGGCATGTAGAGAGAGGAGAGAATAGAAGGGCATCCACAGACTGGGAAGAACAGAAGAGCATCGAGAGAGAGGAGACAACATAAGGGAATCCAAAGACAGGAGAGAAGAGAAGAGCATCCAGAAAGAAGAAAGAACAGAAAAGCATTCACAGAGATGAGAGAACAGAAGATAATCTAGAGGGAAAAGAGAACAGAAGGGCAAACAGAGATATGAGAGGACAGAAAAATCCAGAGAGAGGAGAGGACAGAAGGGCATCCAGAGCGTTGATAGTACTGATGGGCATCCAGAGAAAGGTGAGGACAGAAGGGCATCCAGAGAAAGGATAGGACAGAAGGGCATCCAGAGAAAGGAGACAACAGAAGGACATCCATAGAGCAGAGATGACAGAAGGACATCCAGAAAGAGGATGGACCAGAAGGGCATCCAGAGAGAGGAGAATACAGAAGAGCATCCACAGAAAGGAGGGAATAGAAGAGCATCAGACGAGAGGAGAAAACAAAAGGGCATCAAAAAAGAGGAGATGACAGAACGGCATACATAGAGAATAGAATACAGAAGGGCATCCAGAGAGATTAGAAGACACAAGGGTATCCAGAGAGATGAGATAACAGAAGATCATCCAGAGAGAGAAGAGATCCGAAGTGCATCCAGAGAGAGGAGAAGACAGAAGGACATCCTGAGAGAAGAAAGGACAGAAATGGCATCCAGAGAGAGAAGAGGATACAAGGGCATCCAGATAGAGGAAAGAACAGAAGGGAATACAGAGAGAGGTGAGAACAGAAGCGTATCCAGAGAGAGGAGAGGAAAATATGGCATCCAGAGAGAGGAGAGAACAGAAGGCCATCCAAAGAAAGGAGAAGACAGAAGGGAATCCAGAGAGTAGAGAGGACAGAAGGACAACCCAAAAAAGAGAGAACAGAAGGGCATCCAGAGAGATGAGAGAACAGGAGAGAATCTAGAAAGTGGAGTGAACAGAAGCCTATCCAGAGAGAGCAGAAGACAGTAGGGCATCCAGAGAGAGGAGAGGACAGAATGGAATCCAGTGAGAGGAGAGAAAAGGAGGGCATCTAGAGAGAGGAGAAGACAGAAAGATATCCAGAGTGAGGAGAAAATTGTCGGGCATCCAGATGGAGGAGAATACTGAAGGGCATCGAGAGAATCAAGAGAACAAAAGGGCATAGGGAGAGAGGAAAAGACAGAAGGGAATCTAGAGAGAGGAGAAGACAGAAGAATATCCAGAGTGAGAAGAAAATTGTCGGGCATCCAGAGACAGGAGAGTACAGAAGGGATCCAGAGAGAAGAGAGTACAGAAGGGATCCAGAGAGAGGAGAGAACAGAAAGCCATTCAGAGAGAGGAGAGGACAGAAGGGCATCCAAAGTGTGGAGAGGACAGAAGGGCATCCAGAGAGAGAACGAAACAGAATGGCATCCAGAAGAATGAGAGTACAGAAGAGAATCTACAGAAAGGAGAGAACAGAAGAGCATCCGGAGCGATGAGAAGACAGAAGGGCATCAGGAAAGAGGAGAGAATAGAAGGACATCCAGAGGGATGAGCGGACAGAAGAGAATCTAGAGAAAGGAGAGAACAGAAGGGCATCCAGAGAGATGACAAGACAGAAGGGCATCAGGAAAGAGGAGAGAACAGAAGGACATCCAGAGGGAGGAGACAACAGAAGGTCATCCAGAGTGATAAAAATACAGAAGGGCATGCAGAGAGAGGAGAGGACAGAAGGAAATCAAAGGGAAGAGAAGAGAAGGGCTTCTAGAGAGAGGAGAACACAGAAGGGCATCCAGAGTGATGAGAGGACAGAAAGGCATGTAGAGATAGGAGAAGATATAAGGGCATCCATAGATAGGTGAATACAGAAGGGCATCCAGAGAGAGAACACAGAAGGGCATCCAGAGAGATGACTTGACAAAAGAGCATACAGAGAGTGGAGAGATCAGAAGGTCATCCAGAGAGAGGGGAAGACAGAAGGGCATCCAGAGAGAGGAGAGGACAGAAAGGCATTGAGAGAGAGGAAAGTACAGAAGGGCATCCAGAGAGAGAAAAAGACAGAAGGGCATCTGGAGAGAGGATAGAAAATAAGGCCATCCAGAGAGAGCAGACAACAGAGAGTAGTCCAGAGAGACGAAAAGACAGAAGGGCATCCAGAGAGAGGAGAGAACAGAAGGGCTTCCAGAGAGAGGAGAGAACAGAAGGGCATGTAGAGAGAGAAGAAGGCTGAAGGGCATCCATTGATAGGTGAAAACAGAAAGGCATCCAGAGAGAGCAGAAGACAGATGGGTATCTGGTTAGAGGAGAGGACCGAAGGGCAACCAGAAAGAGGAGACAAGAGAAGGTCGTCCAGAGGGAGGAGAAGACAGAAGGGCATACAGAAAAGGGAGAGGACAGAAGAAAATCCGGAGAGAGGAGAGAACAGAATGGCATCCAGGTAGAAGAGAAGAAAGAAGGCCATCCAGAGAGAGTAGAGAAAAAAAGGTAATCCAGAGAGAGAAGAGGACAGAAGGGTATCCAGGGAAAGGAGAGGACAAAAGGCCATCCAGCCAGAAGAGAGAACAGAAAGGCATCCAGAGAATGGGAGAACTGAAGAGCATCTGAAGAGAGGAGAAAACAGAAGGGCATCAAAAGTGACGAGACAACAGAAGGGCGTCCATAGAGAAGTGAAGATAGCAGGGTATCCAGAGAGAGGAGAGGACACAAGGGAATCCAGAGAGAAGAGAGAACAGAAAATCATGCGGAGAGTAAAGAGAACAGAACGGCATCCAGAGAGAGGAGAAGACAGACGGGCATCCAGAGAGAAGAGAGGACAGAAGGGAATCCACAGACTGGGAAGAACAGCAGAGCATGGAGAGAGAGGAGACAACATAAGGAAATCCAAAGGCAGGAGAGAAGAGAAGAGCATCCAGAAAGAGGAGAGAACAGAAGGGCATTCACAGAGATGAGAGAAGATAATCTAGAGAGAAAAGAGAACAGAAGGGCAACCAGAGTTATGAGAAGAAAAAAAATCCAGAGAGAGGAGAGGACAGAAGGGCATCCAGAGCCTTGCAAGTACTGAAGGGCATCCAGAGAGAAGTGAGGACAGAAGGGCATTCAGAGAGAGGAGAGGACAGAAGAGCATCCAGAGAAAGGAGACAACAGAAGGACATCCATAGAGCGGAGATGACAGAAGGCCATTCAGAGAGAAGATTTACCAGAAGGGCATCCAGAGAAAGGAGAATACAGAAGGGCATCCACAGAGAGGAGAGAATAGAAGAGCATCAGACGAGAGGAGAAAACAGAAGGGCATCAAAAAAGAGGAGATGACAGAAGGGCACACATAGAGAATAGAATACAGAAGGGCATCCAGAGAGATTAGAAGACACAAGGGTATCCAGAGAGATGAGAGAACAGAAGATCATCCAGAGAGAGAAGAGAACCGAAGGGCATCCAGAGAGAGCAGAAGACAGAAGGGCATCCCGTGAGAAGAAAGGACAGAAATGGCATCCAGAGAGAGAAGAGGATACAAGGGCATCCAGATAGAGGAAAGAACAGAAGGGAATACAGAGAGAGGAGAGAACAGAAGCGTATCCAGTGAGATGAGAGGAAAATATGGCATCCAGAGAGAGGAGAGAACAGAAGGGCATCCAAAGAAAGGAGAAGACAGAAGGGCATCCAGAGAGTAGAGGGGACAGAAGGACAACCCAAAAAAGAGAGAACAGAAGGGCATCCAGAGAGATGAGAGAACAGGAGAGAATCTAGAATGTGGAGTGAAAAGAAGCCTATCCAGAGAGAGCAGAAGACTGAAGGACATCCAGAGAGAGAACGAAACAGAAGAACATCCAGAGAGAAGAGAGGACAGAAGGGCATCAAGAGAGAGAAGAGGACACAAGGGCATCTAGATAGAGGAGAGAACAGAAAGGCATACAGAGAGAGGAGAGAACAGAAGTATATCCGGAGAGAGAGTAGGAAAAAATGGCATCCAGAGAGAGAAGAGAACAGAAGGGCATCCAAAGAAAAAAGAAGACAGAAGGGCATACAGAGAGAGGAGAGGACAGAAGAAAGTCCGGAGAGAGGAGAGAACAGAAGGTCATCCAGAGAGAACAGAAGACAGAAGGGCATCCAGAAAGAGTAGAGGAAAGAAGGGAATCCAGAGAGAGAGAAGAGGACAGAAGTGCATCCAGCCAGAGGAGAGAACAGAAAGGCATTTAGGGAAAGGAGAATTCCAAAGGGTATCCAGAGAGAGGAGAAGACAGAAGGGAATCCAGAGAGAGCAGAGAACAGAAGGAATTCCAGATAGTGGAGAATACAGAAGGGCATCCAGAGAGAGGAGTGGACAGATGTGCATCTGGATAGAGGATAGAACAGAAGGGCATCCACAGAGAGTAGAGAACAGAAGAGCATCCAGACAGAAGACAGAAGGGCATTTAGAGATAGGAGAGGACAGAACGGCCTTCAGAGAGAAGAGAAGACAGAAGGGTATCCACAGAGGAGAAGACAGAAGGTCATCCAGAGAGAGGAGAGTACAGAAGGGCATCCAGAGCGTTGAGAGGTCAGGAGAGCCTCCATAGAGAGAAGAAAACAGATAGGCAACCACAAAGATAAGAGGACAGAAGGGAATACAGAGAGAGAAAAGGACAGAAGGGCATCCTAGAGAGGAGAGGACAGAAGGGAATCCAGAGAGAGGAGAGGACAGAAGGGCATCCAGAGAATGGAGAAGACAGAAGGGCATCCAGAGAGAGGAGAAGACAGAAGGGCAGCCAGAGAGAGGAGAGAACATAAGGGTATCCACAGAGATGAGAGTACAGGAGAGCATTTATAGAGAATAGAGTACTGAAAGGCATAGGGAGATATTAGAGGACTTAAGGGAATCCAGAGAGAAAAGAGGACAGAAAGGTATCCTAGAGAGGAGAGGACAGAAGGGCATCCAGAGAGAGGAAAAGACAGAAGGCATCCAGAGAGAGGAGATTACAGAAGGGAATCCAGAGAGAAGAAAAAGAAGGGCATCCAAAAAGAGGAGAAGACAGAAGGGCATCCAAAAGGAGGAGAAGACAGAAAGGCATCCGGATCGATGAGAGAACAGAAGGGCATCAAGAGAGAGGAGAGACAGAAGGGCATCCAGAGACAAGAGAGGAAAGTAGGGCATCCACAGAGAGGAGAGAACAGAAGGACATCCAGAGAGCAGAGAAGACAGAAGGGCATTCAGAGAGAGTAGAGAATAGAATGGTATCCAGAGAGCAGAGAAGACAGAAAGGCATACAGAGAAAGGAGAAGTCAGAAGGGTATCCAGTGAGAGGAGACAACAGAAAGGCATCAAGAGAGAGGAGAGGACAGAAGGGCATCCAGAGAGAGGAGAGAACAGAAGTGAATTCAGAGGGAGGAGAAGACAGAAGAGCAATCAGAGATAGGAGAGAGGATTAGGGCATCCAGAGAGAGGAGATGACAGAAGGGAATCCAAAGAGAGGAGAGAATAGAAGGGCATCCATAAAGAGGAGAGAACAGAAGGGCATCCAGAGAGACGATAGAACAGAAGATAATCTAGAGAGATAAGAGAACAGAAGGGCAACCAGAGATATGAGAGGACAGAAAAAAAATCCAGAGAGAGGAGAGGACAGAAGGGCATCCAGAGAGTGGAGAGTACAGAAGGGCATCTAGAGAGAGGTGAGTACAGAAGGGCATCCAGAGAGAGGAGAGGACAGAAGGGCATCCAAAGAGAGGAGAGACCAGAAGCGCATCCTGAGAGAGGAGAATACAGAAGGGCATCCACAGAGAGGAGAGAAGAGAAGAGCATCAGACGAGTGGAGAAAACAAAAGGCATCAACAGTGAGGAGAGGACAGATTGGCATCCATAGAGAAGTAAAGACAGAGGGTCTAGAGAGAGGGGAGAGTACAGAAGGGATTCAGAGAGATGATTGAACAGAAAGCCATCGTGAGAGAGGAGAGTACAGAAGGGCATCCAGAGAGAGGAGTGGATAGAAGGTCATCCAGAGAAGAAGAGAACAGAAAGGCATCCATTGAGGGGAGAGGTCAGAAGCGCAACCACAGAGAGAAGAGAACAGACGGGCGCCAAGAGAGCAGAGAAGACAAAAGTGCATTCAGAGAGAGTAGAGAATAGATCGGTATCCAGAGAGCAGAGAAGACAGAAGGACATAGAGAGAAAGGAGAAGACAGAAGGGCATTAAGTGAGAGGACAGAACAGAAAGGCATCAAGGGAGAGCAGAGGAGAGAGGGCATCCAGAGAGAGGAGAGGACAGAAAGGCATCTAGAGAGAGGAGAGAACAGGAAGGCATGTAGAGAGAGGAGAGGACAGAAGGGCATCCACAGACTGGGAAGAACAGAAGAGCATCGAGAGAGAGGAGACAACATAAGGGAATCCAAAGACAGGAGAGAAGAGAAGAGCATCCAGAAAGAGGAGAGAAGAGAAGGGCATTCAGAGAGATGAGAGAACAGAATATAATCTAGAGAGAAAAGAGAACAGAAGGGCAACCAGAGACATGAGAGGACTGAAAAAAATCCAGAGAGAGGAGACGACAGAAGGGCATCCAGTGCTTTGAGAGTACTGATGGGCATCCAGGGAAAGGTGAGGACAGAAGGGCATCCAAAGAAAGGATAGGACAGAAGGGCATCCAGAGAAAGGAGACAACAGAAGGACATCCATAGAGCGGAGATGACAGAAGGGCCTCCAGAGAGAAGATGGACCAGAAGGGCATCCAGAAAGTGGAGAATACAGAAGGGCATCCACAGAGAGAAGAGAATAGAAGAGCATCAGACGAGAGGAGAAAACAGAAAGGCATAAAAAGAGAGGAGATGACAGAAGGGCATCCATAGAGAATAGAAGACAGAAGGGCATCCAGAGAGATTAGAAGACACAAGGGTATCCAGAGAGATGAGAGAACAGAAGATAATCCAGAGAGAGAAGAGACTGAAGGGCATCCAAAGAGAGGAGAAGACAGAAGGGCATCCAGAGAGAAGAGAGGACAGAAGGGCATCAAGAAAGAGAGGAGAACAAAAGGGCATCCAGAAAGAGGAGAGTACAGAAAGGCATGTATAGAGAGGAGAACACAGCAGGGTATCCAGTGAGATGACAAAACCGAAGATCTTCCAGAGAAAGGAGAGAACAGAGTGGCATTCACAGAGATGAGCAAACAGAAGATCATCAAGAGAGAAGGAAACAGAAGGCCATTAAGAGGGATGAGAGTACAGAATAGAATCTAGAGAGAGAATAGAACAGAAGGGCATCCAGAGAGATGATGAGACAAAAGGTCATCTAGAGAGAGGAGACAACAGAAGTTCATCCATAGTGACAAAAAGACAGAAAGGCATCCAGAGAGAGAAGAGAACAGAAGGGCATCCAGGAATAGGAGAAGACAGAAGGGCATCTAGAGAGAAGCGAGGACAGAAAGGCATGTAGAGGGAGGAGAAGACAGAAGGGCATCCATAGATAGGTGAAAACAGAAGGGCATGCAGAGAAAAAAGTAGACAGAAAGACATCCAGAGAGATGACTCTACCGAAGGGCATCCGGAGAGTGGAAAGATCAGAAGGGCATCCAGAAAGAGGGCAAGACAGAAGCGCATCCAGAGAGAAGAAAGGACAGAAGGGCATCAAGAGAGAGGAAAGAACAGAAGGGCATCCAGAGAGAGGAGAAGACAGAAGGCATCTGGATAGAGGAGAGAACAGGTCATCCAGAGAGAGTAGACAACAGACGGTCATCAAGGGAGACAAAAAGACAGAAAGGCATCCAGAGAAAGGAGAGAATAGAAGGGCTTCCAGAGAGATGAGAGGACAGAAGTGAATCTAGAGAGATGAGAAAACAAAAAGGCATGTAGAGAGAGGAGAACACAGAAGGGAATTCATATAGAGGGGAAAACAGGACATGCAGAGAGAGAAGACAGAAGGGCATCTGGAGTGAGGAGAGAACAGAAAGCCATCCAGAGAGAGTAGAGGACAAGAGGGCATCCAGAGAAAGGAGAATACAGAAGAGTATTCAGGGAGAGTATGGGACACAAGGGCATCCAGAGAGATAAGAGAACAGAAGATTTTCCAGAGAGAGGAGAATACAGAAAAGCATCCACAGAAAGGAGAGAATAGAAGAGCATCAGACAAGAGGAGAAAACAGAAGGACATCAATATAAAGGAGAGGACAGAAGGGCATCCATAGAGAAGAGAATACAGAAGGGCATCCAGAGAGAGGATAGGAGAGAAAGGCATCTGGAAAGGAGAACAGAAGGGCATCCAGAGAGAGGAGAAGACAGAAGGGCATCCAGAGAGAGGAGAGGACAGAAGGGAATCCAGAAAAAGGAGAGAATGAAACGGCATCCAGAGAGAGTAGAGGACAGAAGGGCAACCAAACAGTGGGAAGAACAGAAGAGCATCAGATAGAGGAGATATCAGAAGGGCATCCAGAGAGAAGAGGGAACAGAAAGACATCCAGAGAGAGGAGAGGACAGAAGGGCATCCGGAGAGAAGAGGGAACAGAAAGGCATCCAGAGAGAGGAGAGGATAGAAGGGCATCTAGAGAGAGAAGAGTACAGAAGGGTATCCAGAGAGAAGAGAGAATGGAAAGACATCCAAAGAGAGGAGAGGACAGAAGGGCATCCAGAGAGAAGAGGGAACAGAAAGGCATCCAGAGAGAGAAGAGGACAGACGGGCATCCAGAGAGAGAAGAGTACAGATGGGCATCCAGAAAGAAGAGAGAACAGAAGGTCATCCATGGAGAGGATAGGTCAGAAGGGCATCCACAGAGAGGAGAGGACAGGCGGGCATACAGAGACCAGAGAAGACAGAAGGGCATCCAGAGAGAGTAGAGAATAGAATGATATCCAGTGAGAGGAGAGAACAGAAAGGCATCAAGAGCAAGGAGAGGAGAGAAGGGCATCCAGAGAAAGAATAGGACAGAAAGGCATCCAGTAATAGGAGAGAACAGAAGTGAATCCAGAGAGAAGAGACGACAGAAGGGCATTCAGAGATAGGAGAGAGCATTAGGGCATCCAGAGATAGGAGGAGACAAAAGGGAATCCAAAGAGAGGATAGGATAGAAGGTCATCCATAAAGAGAAGAGAACAGAAGGGCATCCAGAGAGATGAGAGAACAGAAGATAATCTAGAGAGAAAAGAGAACAGGAGGGCAACCAGAGATATGAGAGGACAGAAAAAATCCAGAGAGAAGAGAGGACAGAAGGGCATCCAGAGCATGGAGAGTACAGAAGGGCATCCAGAGAGAGGTGAGTACAGAAGGGCATCCAGAGAAAGGAGAGGACAGAAGGGCATCCAAAGAGAGGAGAGGACAGAAGGGCAACCAGAGAAAGGAGACAACAGAAAAACATCCAAGGAGCGCAGATGACAGAAGGGCATCCAAAGAGAGGAGAGACCAGAAGCGCATCCAGAGAGAGGAGAATACAGAAGGGCATCCAGAGAGAGGAGAGAATAGAAGAGCATTGGAAGAGAGGAGAAAACAGAAGGGCATCAAAGGAGAGGAGAAGAAAGAAGAGCATTCATAGAGAAGAGAACACAGAAGGGCATCCAGAGAGAGGAGAGGACAGAATGGCATTCAAATAGAGGAGAGACCAGAAGGGCATCCAGAGGGTTGAGAATACAGAAGGGCAACCACAGAGAGGATAGGAAAGGAAGACATCTGGAAAGGAGAACAGAAGGGCATCCAGAGAGAGGAGAAGACAGAAGGGCATTCAGAGAGAGGAGAGGACAGAAGGTCATCCAGAGCTAGAAGAGCACAAATGGGAATCCAGAGAGACAAGAGAACAGAAGGATATCCAGAGAGAATAGAGGACACAAGGGCTTTTTGAGAGAGTAGAGAAGAGAAGCGCATCCAGAGAGAAGAGAAGACAAAAAGTGAATCCAGAGAGAGGAGAGAACAATAGGGTATCCAAAGAGAGGAGAGGACAGAAGGGCATCCAGAGAGAGGAGAGGACAGAAGGGCATCCAGAGAGAGGAGACGACAGAAAGGCATCCAGAGAGAGGACAGAACAGAAGTGAATCCAGAGAGAGGAGAAGACAGAAGGGCATTCAGAGAGAGGAGAGAGCATTAGGGTATCTATAGAGAGGAGAAGACAGAAGGGAATCCAAAGAGTGGAGAGAATAGAAGGGCATCCATAAAGAGGAGAGAACAGAAGGGCATCCAGAGAGATGAGAGAACAGAAGATAATCTAGAGAGAAAAGAGAACAGAAGGGCAACCTGAGATATGAGAGGACAGAAAAAAATCCAGAGAGAGGAGAGGACAGAAGGGCATCCAAAGCGTGGAGAGTACAGAAGGGCATTCAGAGAGAGGTGAGGACAGAAGGGCATCCAGAGAAAGGAGAGGACAGAAGGGCATCCAAAGAGAGGAGAGGACAGAAGCGCATCCAGAGAGATGATAATACAGAAGGGCATCCATAGAGAGGAGAGAATAGAAGAACATCGAAGGAGAGGAGAAAACAGAAGGGCATCAAAAGCGAGGAGAGCACAGAAGGGCATAAATAGAGAAGAGAACACAGAAGGGCATCCATATAGAGGAGAGAAGAGAAGCCATCCAGAAGGATGAGAATACAGAAGGGCATCCAGAGAGAGGAGAGGACAGAAGGGCATCCATATAGAGGAGAGAAGAGAAGCCATCCAGAAGGATGAGAATACAGAAGGGCATCCAGAGAGAGGATAGGACAGAAAGGCATCCGGAAAGGAGAACAGATTTGCATCCAGAATGAGGAGAAGTCAGAAGGACATCCAGTGAGATTAGAGAATGGAAGGGGATTTAGAGAGAGGAGAAGACAGAAAGATATCCAGAGTGAGGAGAAAATTGTCGGGCATCCAGAGAGAGGAGAAGACTGAAGGACATCAAGAGAATCGAAAGAACAGAAGCGCATAGGGAAATAGCAGAAGACAGAAGGGCATCCAGAGAGAAGAGAAGACAGAAGGGCATCAAGAGAGAGGAGTGCACAAAAGGGAATCCAGGTAGACGAGAACAGCAGGATATACAGAGAGAATAGAGGATACAAGGGCATCTTGAGAGAGGAGAGAAGAGAAGCACATCCAGAGAGAGGAGAAGACAAAAAGGGAATCCAGAGAGAGGAGAGAACAGTAGGGCATCCATAGAGAGGAGAGGACAGAAGGGCATCAAGTGAGAGGAGAGAACACAAGGGCATCCAGAGAGAGGAGAGTACATAAGTGATCCAGAGAGAGGAGAGAACAGAAAGCCATCCAGAGGGAGGAGAGGACAGAAGGGCATCCAGAGAGAGGAGAGCACAGAAGGGCATTCAGAGAGAGAAGGGAACAGAAGGGCTTCCAGAGGGATGAGAGGACAGAAGAGAATCTAGAGAAAGGATAGAACAGAAGGGCACACAGAGAGATGAGAAGACAGAAAGGCATCGAGAGAGGAGAGGACAGAATGTCATCAAGAGAGAGGAAAGAACAGAAGGACATCCAGAGAAAGTAGAAGACAGAATGACATCAGGAAAGAGGAGAGAACAGAAGGACACCAGAGGGAGGAGACAACAGAAGGTCATCCAGAGTGATGAAAATACAGAAGGGCATCCAGAGAGAGGAGAGGACAGAAGGGCATCCATAGAGAAAAGAAGATAGAAGGGCATCCAGAGGGAGAAAAGGCCATGAGGGCATCCAGAGAGATGAGAGAATAGAAGATCATTCAGATAGAGAAGAGAAAAGAGGGGCATCCAGAGAGAGGAGAAGTCAGAAGGGCACCAGAGAGAAGAGAGAATAGAGGGCATCCAAAGAGAGAAGAGGACACAAGGGCATCCAGATAGAGGAGAGAACAGAAAGGCATAAAGAGAGAGGAGAAAAAAGAAGGGTATCCGGAGATAGGATGGAAGAAAAGGGCATCCAGAGAGAGGAGAGAACAGAAGTGAATCCAAAATGAGAAGACAGAATGGCACTCAGAGAGAGTAGAGAGCATTAGGTCATCCAGGGAGAGGAGAATACAGAAGGGCATCCACAGAGAGGAGAGAATAGAAGAGCATCGGATGGTAGGAGAAAACAGAAAGGCATTCAGAGAGAGGAGAGGACAGAAGGGCATCCATAGAGAAGAGAAGACAGAAGGGCATCCAGAGAGAGGAGAGGACAGAAGGGAATCCAGATAGAGGAGAGAACAAAAGGGCATCCAGAGAGTTGAAAATATAGATTGGCATCCAGATAGAGAGAATACAGAAGGGATCAAGAGAGAGAAGAGAACAGAAAGCCATCCAGAGAGAGGAGAGGACAGAAGGGCATCCAGAGAGAGGAGAAGATAGAAGTGCATCCAGAGAGAGGAGAGGACAGAAGGGCATCCAGAGAGAGGAGAGGACAGAAGGGCATCCAGAGATAAGAGAGGACAGAAGTACATCCAGAGAGAGGGAGTACAGAAGGGATCCAGGGAGAGGAGAGAACAGAAAGCCATCCAGAAAGAGGAGAGGACAGAAGGGCATCCAGAGGGAGGAGAGAATAGAAGTGCATCCAGAGAGAGGAGAGAACAGAAGGGCATCCATGTAAAGGAGAGGTCAGAAGGGCATCCACAGAGAGGAGAGAACTTAAGGGTCTCCAGAGAGCAGAGAAGACAGGAGGGCATCAAGAGAAAAGAGAAGACAGAAGGGCAACCAGTGCGAGGACAGAACAAAAAGGCATCAAGAGAGAGGAGAGGACAGAAGGTTATCCAGAGAGAGGAGAGTACAAAAAGGCATCCAGAGAGAGGAGAGCACAGAAAGGCATCCAGATAGAGGATAAGACCGTAGTGCATTCAGAGAGAGGAGAGAGCATTAGGGCATCCAGAGAGAGAAGACAGAAGGGAATCCAAAGAGAGGAGATAATAGAAAGGCATCCATAGAGAGGAGAGAACAAAAGGGCATGCAGCTAGATGAGAGAACAGAAGATAATCTAGAGAGAAAAGAGAATAGAAGGGCAACCAGAGATATGAGAGGACAGAAAAAAATCCAGAAAAGGGAGATGACAGAAGGGCATCCTGAGCGTCAAGAGTACAGAAGGGCATCCAGAGTGGAGTGAGTACAGAAGGGCATCCAGAGAGAGGAGAGGACAGAAGGGCATCCAGAGAGAGGAGAGGACAGAAGGGCATCCAGAGGGTAGAGTATAGAAAAAGCATACAGAGAGAGGAGAGAACAGAAGGGCATCCAGAGACATGAGAGTACAAGAATGAATCCAGAAAGAGGAGAGAACAGAAGTCCATCCAGAGAGAGCAGAAGACTGAAAAACATCCAGAGAGAGAAGAGTACCGAAGGGCATCTGGAAAGAGGAGAAGACAGAAGGGCATCCAGAGAGAGGAGAGGTCAGAATGGCATCAAGTGAGAGGAGAGAACAGAAGGGCATCTAGAGAGAGGAGAGACCAGAAGGGAATCCAGAGAGAGGAGAATACAGAAGGGCATCCACAGAGAGGAGACAAAAGAAGAGCATTGGATGGTAGGACAAAACAGGAGGGCATTAAAAGAGAGGAGAGGACAGAAGGGCAAGCATAGGGAAGAGAATACAGAGGGGCATCCACAGAGAGGAGAGGACAGAAGGGAATCCAGATAGAGGAGAATACAGAAGGGCATCCAGAGAGTTGAAAATATAAAAGGGCATCCAGAGAGAGAGAATACAGAAGGAATCCAGAGAGAGGAGAGAACAGAAAGATATCCAGAGAGTGGAGAGGACAGAAGGGCATCCAGGGAGAGGAGATGATAGAAGTTCATCCAGAGAGAGGAGAGGACAGAAGGGCATCCAGTGAGAGGAGAGGACTGAAGGGCATTCAGAGAGAGGAGAGGACAGAAGGGCATCCAGAGAGAGGAGAGGACAGTAGGGCATCCAGAGAGAGGGAGTACAGAAGGGATCCAGGGAGAGGAGAGAACAGAAAACCATCCAGAGAGAGAAGAGAGGACTGAAGGGCATCCAGAGAGAGGAGAGGATAGAAGTGCATCCAGAGAGAGCAGAGAACAGAAGGGCATCCATGTAAAGGAGAGTTCAGAAGGGCGTCCACAGAGAGGTGAGAACTGACGGGCATCCAGAGAGCATAGAAGACAGAAGAGCATCAAGAGAAAGGAGAAGACAGAAGGGCAACCAATGTGAGGAGAGAAGAGAAAGGCATCAAAAGAGAGGAGAGGACAGAAGGGCATCCAGAGAGAGGAGAGTACAGAAAGACATCCAGAGATAGGAGAGCACAGAAAGGCATTCAGATAGATGATAAGACCGAAGTGCATTAAGAGAGAGGAGTGAGCATTAGGGCATCCAGAGAGAGGAGAAGACAGAAGGGAATCCATAGAGAGGAGAGAATAGAAGGGCATCAATCGAGAGGAGAGAATAGAAAGGCATACAGCAAGATGTGAGAACAGAAAATAATCTAGAGAGAAAAGAGAACAGAAGGGCAACCAGAGATATGAGAGGACAGAAAAAATCCAGAGAGAGGAGAGGACAGAAGGGCATCCAGAGAGAGGAGAGGACAGAAGGGCATCCAGAGAAAGGAGAAAACAGAAAGACATACTGAGAGTGAAGAAGACAGAAGGGTATCCAGTGAGAGGAGAGGACAGAAGGGCATCCAGGGAGAGGAGAGGAAAGGCATCCAGAGAAAGTGGAGGACAGAAGGGTGTCCAAAGTGAGGAGAGGACAGAAGGGCAAAAAGAGAAAGGAGACAACAGAAAAACATCCAGAGAGCTGAGATGACAGAAGGGCATCCATAGAGAGAAGAGACCAGAAGGGCATCCAGAGAGAGGAGAATATAGAAGAGCATCCACAGAGAGGGGAGAATAGAAGATCATAGGACGAGAGGAGAAAACAGAAGGGCATCAAAAGAGAGGAGAGGACAGAAGGGCATCCATAGAAAACGATGACAGAAGGGGAACCAGAGAGAGGAGAGTACAGAATGGCATTCAGATAGAGGAGAGATCAGAAGGGCATCCAGAAGGATGAGAATACAGAAGGGCATCCAGAGAGAGGGGAGGACAGAAGGGCATCCAGAGAGAGGAGAGAACAGGAAGGCATCCATGCAGAGGAGAGGTCAGAAGGGCATCCACAGAGAGAAGAGAACAGATGGGCCTTCCGAGAGCAGAGACAACAAAACGGCATCCAGAGAGAGTAGAGAACAGAACGGTACCAGAGAGGAGAGATGACAGAAGGGCATCCAGAGAAAGGATAAGACAGAAGGGTATCCACAGAGAGGAGAAGACAGAAAGGCATCCAGAGATAGGAGAGAACAGAAGTGAATCCAGAGAGAGGAGAATACAGAAGTGCATTCAGAGAGAGGAGAGAGCATTAGGGTATCCAGATAGAGGAGAAGACAGAATGGAATCCAAAGAGAGAAGAGAATAGAAGGGCATCAATAAAGAGGAGAGAACAGAAGGGCATCCAGAGAGATGAGAGAACAGAAGATAATCTAGAGAGAAAAGAGAACAGAAGGGCAACCAGAGATATGAGAGGACAGAAAAAAATCCAGAGAGAGGAGAGGTCAGAAGGGCATCCATAGCATGGAGAGTACAGAAGGGCATCCGGAGAGAGGTGAGGCCAGAAGGGAATCCAGAGAAAGAAGACAATAGAGAAACATCCAGAGAGCAGAGATGACAGAAGGAAGAGAGAGCAGAAGGGCATCCAGAGAGAGGAGAATACAGAAGGGAATCCACAGAGAGGAGAGAATAGATGAGCATAGGATGGAAGGAGAAAACAGAAGGGCATAAAAAGAGAGGAGAGGACAGAAGGACATCCATAGAGAAGAGAAGACAGAAGGGCATCCATAGAGAGGAGAGGACAGAAGGGCATCCAGATAAAGGAGAGAACCGAAGGGCATCCAGAGAGAGGAGAAGACAGAAGGGCATCCAGTTAGAGGAGAGAACAGAAGGGCATCTAGAGAGAGGAGAAGACAGAAGGATATCCAGAGTGAGGAGAAAATTGTCGGGCATTCAGAGAGATGAGAATACTGAAGGGCATCGAGAGAATCGAGAGAACAGAAGTGCATAGGGAAAGAGGAGAAGACAGAGGACATCCTGAGGGAGGACAGAATAGTAGGGTATCCAGACAGAGGAGAGGACAGAATGGCAACTTGAGAGAGTAGAAGACAGAAGGGCATCCAGAGAGAGGAGAGTACAGAAGGGATCCATAGAGAGGAGAGAACAGAAAGCCATCCAGAGAGAGGAAAGGACAGAAGGGCATCCAGAGAGAGGAGAGGACAGAAGGGCATCCAGAGTGAGGAGAGAACAGAAGGGCATCCATGGAGATGAGAGTTAAGAAGGGCATCCAGAGAGAGGAAAGAACAGATGGGCATTCAGAGAGCAGAGAAGACAGAAGAGCATCCAGAGAAAGGAGAAGACAGAAGGGTATCCAGTGAGAGGAGAGAAGAGAAAGGCATCAAGAGAGAGGGAGTACAGAAGGGCATACAGAAAGAGGAGAGGACAGAAAGGCATCCAGAAAGAGGAGAGAACAGAAGGGCATCCAGAGAGAGGAGAGGACAGAAGGGCATCCACAGAGAGAAGAGAACAGAAGAGCATCAGAAAGAGGAGAGATCAAAAGGGCATCCGGAGAGAAGAGGGAACAGAAAGGCATCCAGAGAGAGGTGAGGACAGAAGAGCATCCAGAGAGAGGAGAGAACAGAAGTGAATCTAAAGAGAGAAGACAGAAGTGCATTCAGAGAGAGTAGAGAGCATTAGCGCATCCAGAGAGAGAAGACAGAAGGTAATCCAAAGAGAGGAGAGAACAGAAGGGCATCCAGAGAGAGGAGAAGAGTGAAGAGCATCCAGCATGAAGAGAAGACAGAAGAGCATCCAGAGAGAGGAGAGATCAAAAGGTCATCAAGAGAGAGGAGAAGACAGGAGGACATCCAGCGAGTTGAGAGGACAGATGGAATCCAGATGTAGGAGAGAACAGAAGGGAATAAAAATAGAGGAGAGGACACAAGTGCATCCAGAGAGAGGAGAGAACATAAAGGCATGTAGAGAGAGGAGAGGACAGATGGGCATTCACAGATTGGGAAGAATAGAAGAGCATCGAGAGTGAGGAGACAACATGAGAGCATCCCAAGAGAACAGAGGGCAGAATGGCACCATGAGAGAGGAGATAACAGAAGGGCATCCAGAGAGAGGAGAGGACAGAATGGCTTCCAGAGATAGAAGACAGATGGGCATCCAGAGAGATTAGAGTACAGAAGAGAATTTAGAGAGTGAAGAGAACAGAAAGGCAACCAGAGATATGAGAGGACAGAAGGAAATCCAGAGAGAGAGGAGAGGACAGTAGGGCATCCAGAGAAAGGAGAGACCAGAAGGATATCTGGAGAGAGGAGAGAACTGAAGGGCATCCAGAGAGAGGAGAAGACAGAAGGGCATCCAGAGAGAAGGTGTAAAGAAGGGCATACAGAGAGAGAGAAGAGAACAGAAGGTCATCTAGAGAGAGGAGAAGTCAGAAGGATATCCCGAGTGAGGAGAATATTGTCGGGCATACAGAGAGAGGAGAATCTGAATTGCATCGAGAGAATTGAGAGAACAGAAGGGCATAGGGATAGAGTAGAAGACAGAAGGGCATCCCGACAGAGGAGGGGACAGAAGGGCATAAAGAAAGAGGAGAGCACAAAAGGGAATCCAGAGTGAAGAGGGAACAGAGGGATATCCAGAGAGAATAGAAGACACAAGGGATCTTGAGAGAGGAGAGAAGAGAAGTGCATCAAGAGAGAGAAGAAGACAAAAAGGGAATCCAGAGAGAATAGAGAACAGTAGGGTATCCAGAGAGAGGAGAGGACAGAAGGGCATCCAGAGATAGGAGAGTACAGAAGAGATCCAGAGTGAGGAGAGAACAAAAGCCATCCAGAGAGAGGAGAGGGCAGAAGGGCATCCAGTGAGAGGAGAGGACAGAAGGGCATCCAGAGAGAGTAGAGAACAGAAGGGCATCCATGGAGAGGAGAGTTCAGAAGGGCATCCACAAAGAGAGGAGAGTACAGACAGGCATCCAGAAAGCAGAGAAGACAGAAGGTCATCCAGAGAGAGTAGAGAATAGAACTGTATCCAGAGAGCAGATAAGACAGAAGGGCATCCACATAAAGGAGAAAACACAAGGGTATCTAGTGAGAGGAGAGAACAGAAAGGCATCAGGAGAGAGGAAAGGACAGAAGGTTATCCAGAGAGAGGAGAGGACAGAAAGGCATCCAGAGAGAGCAGAGAACAGAAGTGAATCCAGAGAGAGGAGAAGACAGAAGGGCATTCAGAGAGAGGAGAGAGCATTAGGGCATCCAGAGAGAGGAGAAGACAGAAGGGAATCCAAAGAGAGGAGAGAATAGAAGGGCATCCATAAAGAGGAGAGAACAGATGGGCATCCAGAGAGATGAGAGAACAGAAGACAATCTAGAGAGAAAAGAGTACAGAAGGGCAATCAGAGATATGAGAGGACAGAAAAAATTCCAGAGAGAGGAGAGATCAGAAGGGCATCCATAGCATGGAGAGTACAGAAGGGCATCCAGAGAGGGGTGAAGACAGAAGGCCATCCAGAGGAAGGAGAGGACAGAAGTTCATCCAAATAGAGGAGAGAAGAGAAGGGCAACCAGAGAAAGGAGACAACAGAAAAACATCCAGAGAGTGGAGATGACAGAAGGGCATGCAAAGAGAGGAGAGACCAGAAGGGCATCCAGAGAGAAAAGAATACAGAAGGGCATCCACAGAGTGGAGAGAATAGAAGATCATCGGACGGAAAGAGAAAACAGAAGGGCATCAAAAGAGAGGAGAGGACAGAAGGGCATCCATAGAGAAGAGAAGACAGAAAGGCATCCAAATTGAGGAGAGGACAGAAGGGCATCCAGATAGAGGAGAGAACAGAAGGGCATCCAGAGGGATGATAATACAGAAGGGCATCCAGAGAGACGACAGGACACAAAGAAATCCGGAAATGAGAACAGAAGGGCATCCAGAGAGAGGAGAAGACATAAGGGCATACAGTGAGAGGAGAGAACAGTAGGGTATCTAGAGAGAGGAAAAGACAGAAGGATGTCCAGAGTGTGGAAAAAATTGTTGGGCATCCAGAGAGAGGAGAAAACTGAAGGGCATCGAGAGAATCAAGAGAACAGAAGGGCCTAGGGAAAGAGGAGAATACAGACAAGCATCCAGACAGAGGAGAGGACAGAACGGCTTCAAGAGAGAGGAAAGCACAAAAGGGAATCCAGAGAGATGAGAGAACAGCAGGATATCCAGAGAGAATAGAGGACACAAGAGCATCTAAGAGAGTAGAGAAGAGAAGCGCATCCAGTGACAGGAGAAGACAAAAAGGGAATCCAGAGAGAGGAGAGAAGAGTAGGGCATCCAGAGAGAGAAGAGGACAGAAGTGCATCCAGAGAGAGGAGATTATAGAAGGGCATCCAGAGAGAGGAGAGGACAGAAGGATATCCAGAAGTGAGGAGAAAATTGTTGGGCATTGAGATGGAGGAGAATATTGAAGGGCATCGAAAGAATCGAGAGAACAGAAGGGCATAGGGAGAGATGAGAAGACAGAAGGGCATCCAGAGAAAGGAGAGAACAGAAGGCATCCAGAGACAGGAGTGTACAGAAAGGATCCAGAGATAGGAGAGAACAGAAAGCCATCCAGTGAGAGGAGAGGACAGAAGGGCATCCAGTGTGTTGAGAGGACAGAAGGTCATCCAGAGAGAGAAGGGAACAGAAGGGCATCCAGAGGGGTGAGAGGACAGAAGAGAATTTAGAGAAAGAAGAGAACAGAAGGCATCCTGAGAGATGAGAAGACAGAAGGGCATCCAGAGAGAGAAGAGAACAGAATGGAATCCAGAGAGAGGAAAGAACAGAAGGACATCCAGAGAGAGGAGAAGACAGAAGGGTATCAGGAAAGAGGAGAGAACAGAAGGACATCCAGAGCTAAGAGACAACCGAAGGTCATCCAGAGAGAGGAGAACACAGAAGGGCATCCAGATTGATGAGAGGATAGAAAGGCATGTAGAGAGAGCAGAAGACATAAGGGGATCCATAGATAGGTGAAAACAGAAGGGCATCCAGAGAGAGGAGAAGACAGAAGGGCATCCAGAGAGATGACTTGACAGAAGAGTATACGGAGAGTGAAGAGATTAGAAGGTCATCCAGAGAGAGGGGAAGACAGAAGGGCATCCAGAGAGAGGAGAGGACAGAAGGGAATTCAGAGAGAGGAAAGTACAGAAGGGCATCCAGAGAGAGGAGAATACAGAAGGGCATCTGGATAGAGGAGGGAAAATAAGGTCATCCAGAGAGAGGAGACAACAGACAGTTGTCTGTTGAGAGATAAAAAGACAGAAGGGCATCCAGAGAGAGGAGAGAACAGAAGTTCTTCCAGAGAGAGGAGAGAACAGAAGGGCATGTAGAGAGAGAAAAAGACAGAAGTGCATCCATAGATAGGTGAAAACAGAAGGGCATCCAGAGAGAGGAGAAGACAGATGGGCTTCCAGTTAGAGGAGAGAACCGAAAAGCATCCAGAAAGAGGAGACAAGAGAAGGTCATCCAGAGAGAGGAAAAGACAGAAGGGCATACAGAGAGAGGAGAGGACAGAAGAAAATCTGGATAGAGGAGAAAACAGAAGGGCATCCAGGTAGAAGAGAATACAGAAGTCCATCCAGGGACAGTAGAGGAAAAAAAGGTAATCCAGAGAGAGAAGAGGACAGAAGGGCATCCAGTGAAAGGAGAGGACAGAAGGTCATCCAGCAAGAGGAGAGAACAGAAGGGCATCCAGATAATGGAAAGAATAGAAGAGCATCGGAAGAGAGGAGGAAACAGAAGGGCATCAAAGTGAGGAGAGAACAGAAGGGCGTCCATAGAGAAGAGAAAATAGATGGGTATCCAGAGAGAGGAGAGGACACAAGGGCATCCAGAAAGATGAGAGAACAGAAGATCATCTGGAGAGAGAAGAGAACAGAAGGGCATTCAGAGAGAGGAGAAGCCAGAAGGGCATCCAGAGAGAATAGAGGACAGAAGGGAATCCAGAGAGAGAAGAGGACACAAGGGCATCGAGATAAAGGAGAGAACATAAAGGCATAAAGAGAGAGGAGAGAACAGAAGGGTATCCGGAGACAGGATAGGAGAAAAAAGCATCCAGAGAGAGAAGAGAACAGAAGGGCATCCAAAGAAAAAAGAAGACAGAAGGACATACAGAGAGAGGAGAGGACAGAAGAAAATCCAGAGAAAGGAGAGAACAGAAGGGCATCCAGAGAAGAGAAGACAGAAGGGCATTGAGAGAGACTAGAGAAAAGAAGGGCATCCAGAGAGAGAAGAGGACAGAAGGGCATCCAGATCGAGGAGAAGACAAAAGGGAATCCAGAGAGATGCGAGGACAGAAAGGCATGTAGAGGGAAGAGAAGACAGAAGGGCATCCATAGATAGGTGTAAACAGAAGGGCATCCAGAGAAAAAAGAAGACAGAAGGACATCCAGAGAGATGACTGTACAGAAGGGCATCCGGAGAGTGGAGAGATCAGAAGGGCATCCAGAAAGAGGGCAAGACAGAAGGGCATCCATAGAGAGGAGAGGACAGAAGGGCATTAAAAGAGAGGAGAAGACAGAAGGCATCTGGATAGAGAAGAGAACAGAAGGTCATCCAGAGAGAGGAGACAACAGATGGTCATCAAGAGAGATGAAAAGACAGAAGGGCATCCAGAGAAAGGAGAGAACAGAAGGGCTTCCAGAGAGATGAGAGGACAGAAATGAATCTAGAGAGAGGAGAGAACAAAAAGGCATGTACAGAGAAAAGAACACAGAAGGGCATCCATATAGAGGCAAAACAGAACATGCAGAGAAAGAAGAAAGAAGGGCATCTGGAGTGAGGAGAGAACAGAAAGACATCCAGAGAGAGTAGAGGACAAGAGGGCATCCAGAGAAAGTAGAATACAGAATAGTATCCAGGGAGAGGAGGGGACTCAAGGGCATCCAGAGATATGAGAAAACAGAAGATCTTCCAGAGAGAGGAGTAAACAGATGGGCATCCACAGAAATGAGTGATCAGAAGATCATCCAGAGAGAGAAGGGAACAGAAGGGCATCCTGAGGGATGAGAGGACAGAAGAGAATCTAGAGAGATGAGAGAACAGAAGAGCATCCATAGAGAGAAGAGAACAGAGTGGCATCCAGAGAGATGAGAGGAATGAAGGGAATCTAGAGTGCTGAGAGAACAGAAGGGCATGTAGAGAGAGGAGAAGACAGAAGGGCATCCATAGAGAGGTAAAAACAGAAGGGCATATAGAGAGAGGAGAAGAGAGAAGGGAATCCAGAGAGATGAGATAACAGAAGAGCATCCGGAGTGAGGAGAGTTCAGAAGGGCATCAAGAGAGAGTTGAAGACAGAAGGGCATTCAGAGAGAGGAGAGGACAGAAGGGCATCCAGAGGGAGAAAAGAAGAGAAGGGCATCCAGAGAGAGGAGAAGACAGAAGGGCATCCAGATAGAGGAGAGAACAGAAGGTCATCCAGAGAGGGGAGAAGACAGAAGGGAAACCAGAGAGAGGAGAGGACAGAAAAATGTCTGGAGAGAGGAGAGAAGAGAAGGGCATCTGGAGAGAGGGAGGACAGAAGGGCATCCTGGGACTGGAGAGAACAGAAAATCTTCCAGAGAGAGGAGAGAAGAGAAGCACATCAAGAGAGAGGAGCAGGAAGAAAGTCATCCTGATAGAGGAGAGAATAGAAGCGCATCCACAGAGACGAGAAGACAGAAGGGCATCGAGAGAAAGGAGAGGACAGAAGGGCATCCAGACAGAGGAGAGAAAAGAAAAGCATCCAGAGAGAGGAGCAGAAAGAAGGTCAGGAAGTCAGAGGAGAGAACAGAAGGGCATCCAAAGAGAAGAGAAGACAGAAGGTTATCGAGTGACAGGAGAGGACAGAACAGCATACAGAGAGAGGAGAAGACAGAAAAACATCCAGAAGAGGATAGAACACAAGGGCATCTCGAGAGTGGAGGTAACAGAAGATCATCCAGAGAGAGAAGAGAACAGAAGTGCATCCATAGAGGGGAGAATACAGAGGGCATCCAGAGAGAGGAGAGAACAGAAGTGCATTCAGAAAGATGAGACAACAGCAGAGCATCCATAGAGAGAAGTGAACAGAAGGGCAAACAGAGATATGAGAGGGCCAAAGGGAATCCAGAGAGAGGAGAGGATAGAAGTGCATCCAGAGAGAGGAGAGGACTGAAGGACATCCGGAGATAGGAGAGAACAGAAGGGCATCCTGAGAGAGGAGAGAACAGAAGGGCATCCAGAGAGAGGAAAGAACAGAGAACATCCGGAGACAGGAGAAGACATAAGGGCATCCTGAGAGAGAATATGAAAGAAGGGCATCTAGAGAGAAGAGAGTAAAGAAGGGCCTCCAGAGAGACGAGAGAACAGAAGGGCATCCAGAGAGAGAAGAAGACTGAAGGGCATCCAAAAAGAGGAGAGATCTGTAGGTCATCCAGAGAGAGGAGAGGACAGAAGGGAATCCAGAGAGAGGAGAGGATAGATGGGCATCCAGAGAGAGGAGAGGACAGAATGGCCTCCAGAGAGAAGAGAGAACAGAAGGGCATCCAGGGTATGGAGAAGAAGACTGAAGGGCATCTTGAAAGAGGAGAGAACAGAAGGGCATCCAGAGAGAGGAGACAACAGAAGGGCATTCCGAGAGAGGAAAGGAAAAATGGGCATACAGATAGAGGAGAGAACAGAAGGGCATCCAGAAAGAGGAGAGGACAGAAGGGCATCCACAGAGAGGGGAGAACAGTAGAGCATTGAGAGAAAGGAGAATACCAGAAACACATCCAGAGTGAGGAGAAGACAGAAGGGTATCCAGACAGAGGAGACAACAGAATGAAATCCAGACAGATGAGAGTAAAGGAGAGCCTCGATAGAGAGAAGAGAACAGAAAGCCAACCAGAGAGATTAGAAGACAGAATGGAATCCAGAGAAAGAAGAGGACAGAAGGGCCTCCAAGAGAGGAGAGGACAGAAGGGCATCCAGAGAGAGGAGAGGACAGAAGGGCATCCAGAGAGAGGAGAATACAGAAGGGCTTCCAGAGAGAGGATGGGAAAGAAAGACATCTGGAGAGATGAGAGAACAGAAGGGCATCCAGAGTGAGGAGAAGACAGAAGGATATCCATAGAGAGGAGAGTAAAGAAGGACATAGAGAGAGGAGAGAAAAGAAGGGCATTCAGAAAGAGGAGATGACAGAAGGGCATCCACAGAGAGGGGAGAACAGAAGAGCATCGAGAGAGAGTGGAGAACAGAAGGGCATCCAGAGAGAGGAGAGACCAGAAGGGCATCCAGAGACAGGAGAATACAGAAGGGCATCCACAGACATGAGAGAATAGAATAGCATAGGACGAAAGGAGAAAACAGAAAGGCATCAAAAGGGAGTAGAGGACAGAAGGGCATCCAGAGAGAAGAGAAGACAGAAGGGCATCCAGAGAGATGAGAGAAGGGAAGATCATCCAGAGAGAGGAGAGAACAGAAGGGATTCCAAAGAAAGGAGAAGACAGAAGGGCATCCATAGAGTGGAGAGGACAGAAGGACATCCCAAAAGAAGAGAGAACAGAAGGGCATCCAGAGAGTTGAGAGAACAGGAGAGAATCCAGAAACAGAGAGAACAGAAGCCCATCCAGAGAGAGCAGAAGACTGAAGGACATCCAGAGAGAGAAGAGGACCGAAGGGCATCTGGAGGGAGGAGAAGACAGAACGGCATCCAGAGAGAGGAGAGAACAGAATGGCATCCAGTGAGAGGGGAGAATAGAAGGGCATCTAGAGAGAGAAGAAGACAGAAGGATATCCAGAGTGAGTAGAAAATTGTCAGGCATCCAGATGGAGGAGAATACTGAAGGGCATCGAGAGAATCGAGAGAACAGAAGGGCATAGGGAGAGAGGAGAAGACAGAAGGGCATCCAGAGAGAGGAGTGGACAGAATGGCATCCAGAGACTGGAGAGAAATGAAGGGCATCCAGAGAGAGGAGAGTACAGAATGGATCCAGAGAGAGGAGAGTACAGAAAGCCATCCAGAGAGAGGAGAGAACAGAAAGCCATCCAGAGAGAGGAGAGGACAGAAGGGCATCCAGAGAGAGAAGGGAACAGAAGTGCATACAGAGAGATGAGAGGATAGAAGAGAATCTAGAGAAAGGAGAGAACAGAAGGGCATCCAGAGAGATGAGAATACAGAAGGGCATCCAGAGAGAGGAGAGGACAGAATGGCATCCAGAGAGAGGAAAGAACAGAAGGACATCCAGAGAGAGGAGAAGACAGAAGAGCATCAGGAAAGAGGAGAGAACAGAAGAACATCCAGAGGAAGGAGACAACAGAAGGTCATCCAGAGTGTTGAAAATACAAAAAGGCATCCATAGAGAGGATAGGACAGAAGGGCATCCATAGAGAAGAGAACAGAAGGGCATCCAGAGAGAGGAGAATACAGAAGGGCATCCAGAGAGATGAGCGGACAGAAAGGCATGTAGAGAGAGGAGAAGACATAAGGGCCTCCGTAGATAGAGGAAAACAGTAGGGCATCCGGAGAGAGGAGAAGACAGAAGGGCATCCAGAGAAATGACTTGACAGAAGAGCATACAGAGAGTGGAGAGATCAGAAGGTCATCCAGAGAGAAGGGAAGACAGAAGGGCATCCAGAGAGAGGAGAGGACAGAAGCGCATCCAGAGAGAAGAAAGAACAGAAGTGCATTCAGGGAGAGGAGAAGACACAAGTGCATCTGGATAGAGGAGAGAAAATAAGGTCATCCAGAGAGAGGAGATAACAGACTGTCATCCAGAGAGATGAAAAGACAGAAGGGCATCCAGAGAGAGGAGAGAACAGAAGGGCTTCCTGAGACAGGAGAGAACAGAAGGGCATGTAGACAGAGAAGAAGACAGAAGGTCATCCATAGATAGGTGAATACAGAAGGGCATCCAGAGAGAGGAGAAGACAGATGGGCATCCGGTTAGAGGAGAGAACCAAAGGGCATCCAGAAAGAGGAGACAGGAGAAAGTCATCCAGAGGGAGGAGAAGACAGAAGGGCATACAGAGAGAGGAGAGGACAGAAGAGATCTAGAGAGAGGAGAGCACAAAAGGGAATCCAGAGAGTGGAGATAGCAGAAGTGAATCCAAAGAGAGAAGGCAGAAGGGTATTCAGAGAAAGTAGAGAGCATTAGGGCATCCAGAGAGAGGAGAAGACAGAAGGGAATCCAAAGAGGGGGAGAAAATAAAGGCATTCAAAGAAAGGAGAAGTCAGAAGGGCATCCAGAGAGAGGAGAGGACAGAAGGACATTCCAAAAGAAGAGAGAACATAAGGGCATCCAGGTAGAAGAGAAGAGAGAAGGGCATCCAGAGAGAGTAGAGGAAAAATGGTAATCCAGAGAGAGAAGAGGACAGAAGGGCATCAAGGGAGAGGGGAGGACAGAAGGCCATCCAGCAAGAGGAGAAAACAGAAGGGCATCCAGAGAATGGAGAGAACAGAAGAGCATCAGAAGAGAGGAGAATACAGAAGGGCATCAAAAGAGAGGAGAGGATAGAAGGGCATCCATAGAGAAGAGAAGATAGAAGGGCATCCAGAGAGAGGAGAGAACAGAAAGGCATACAGAGAGAGGAGAGAACAGAAGGGTATCCGGAGAGAGGATAGGAGAAAAGGGCATCCAGAGAGAGAAGAGAACAGAATGTCATCCAAAGAAAAAAGAAGACAGAAGGGCATACAAAGAGAGGAGATTACAGAAGTAAATCCGGAGAGAGGAGAGAACGGAAGGGCATCCAGAGAGAGGAGTAAACAGAAGCCCATCCACTGAGAGGAGAGAACAGAAGGGCATCCAGAGAAAGGAGAAGTCTGAAGGGCATCCAGAGAGAGGGGAGGACAGAAGGGCCTACATAGAGAGGAGAGAACAGAAAGGCATCCAGGGAATGGAGAAAATAGAAGGGCATCCAGAGAGACGAGAGGACAGATGTTCATCTGGATAGAGGATAGAACAGAAGGGCATCCGGAGAGAGGAGAGAACAGAAGAGCATTCAGAGAGAGGAGAAGACAGAAGGGCATTCAGAGATAGGAGAGGACAGAAGGGCATTCAGAGATAGGAGAGGACAGAAGGGCATCCAGAGAGGAGAAGACAGAAGGTCATCCAGAGAGATGAGAGAACAGAAGGGTATCCAGATCGATGAGATGTCAGGAGAGCCTCCAGAGAGAGAAAAGAACAGAAAGGCAACCAGAAAGATTAGAGGACAGAAGGGAATCCAGAGAGAGAAGAGGACACAAAGGCATCCAAGAGTGGAGAGGATAGAAGTGCATCCAGAGAGAGGTGAGGACATAAGGGCATCCAGAGAAAGGAGAGGGCAGAAGGGCATCCAAAGAGAGGAGAGGACAGAAGGGCAACCAGAGAAAGAAGACAACAAAAAAAACATTCAGTGAGCAGAGATGGCAGAAGGGCATCCAAAGAGAGGAGAGACCAGAAGGCATTCCAGAGAGAGGAGAATACAGAAGGGCATCCACAGAGAGGAGAGAATAGAAGAGCATTGGACAACAGGGGAACACAGAAGGTCATCAAAAGAGAGGAGAGGACAGAAGAGCATCCATAGGGAAGAGAAGGCAGAAGGGCATCCAGAGAGAGGAGAAGACACAAGGGCATCCAGAGAGGTGAGGGAACAGAAGATCATCCAGAGAGAGAAGTGAACAGAAAGAAATCCAGAGAGAAGAGAAGAAAAGAGGGCATCCAGAGAGAGGAAAGAACAGAAGGGCTTCCAAAGAAAGGAGAAGACAGAAGGGCATCCAGAGGGATGAGAATACAGAAGGGCATCCAGAGAGAGGATAGGACAGAAAGGCATCCAGAAAGGAGAACAGAAGGGCATCCAAAGAGAGGAGAGGACAGAAGGACATCCAGAGAGAGGAGAGGGCAGAAGGGCATGCAGAAACAAAAGAGAACAGAAGTGAATCCAAAGAGATAAGACAGAAGGGCATTCAGAGAGAGTAGAGAGCATTAGGGCATCCAGAGAGAGAAGAGAACAGAAGGGCATCCAAAGAAAGGAGAAGTCAGAAGGGCATCCAGAGAGAGGAGAGACCAGAAGGGCATCCAGAGAGAGGAGCATACAGAAGGGCATCCACAGAGAGGAGAGAATAGAAGAGCATCGGACGAGAGGAATAAACAGAAGGGCATCAAAAGAGAGGAGAAGACAGAAGGGCATCCATAGAGAAGAGAAGACAGAAGGGCATCCAGAATGAGGAGAGGACAGAAAGGCATCCGGCAAGGTGAACAGAAGGGCATCGAGAGATAGGAGAAGACAGAAGGGCATCCAGAGAGAGGAGAGGACAGAAGGGCATCCAGAAAGAGAAGAGAACAGAAGTGAATCCAAAGAGATAAGACAGAAGGGCATTTAGAGAGAGTAGAGAGCATTAGGGCATCCAGAGAGAGGAGAAGACAGAAGGGAATCCAAAGAGAGGAGAGAACAGAAGGGCATCCAGAGAGAGGAGAATACAGAAGGGCATCCACAGAGAGGAGAGAATAAAAAAGCATCAGACGAGAGGAGAAAACAGAAGGGCATCAAAAGAGAGGAGAGGACAGAAGGGCATTCAGATAGAGGAGAGACAAGAAGGGCATCCAGAGGGATGAGAATACAGAAGGGCATCCAGAGAGAGGATAGGACAGAAAGGCATCCGGAAAAGAGAACAGAAGGGCATCCAAAGAGAAGAGAAGACAGAAGGGCATCCAGAGAGAGGAGAGGACAGAAGGGCTTCCAGAAAGATAAAAGAACAGAAGGGCATCCAGAGAGAGGAGAGGACAGAAGGGCATCAACAGAGGGGGGAGAACAGAAGAACATCAGAGAGAGGGGAGAACAGAAGGGCATCTGGAGAGAAGAGGGAACAGAAAGGCATCCCGAGAGAGGAGAGGACAGAAGGGCATCCAGAGAGAGGAGAGAACAGAAGTGAACCCAAAGAGAGAAGACAGAAGGTCATTCAGAGAGAGAAGAGAGCATTCGGGTATCCAGAGAGAAGAGAAGACAGAAGGGAATCCAAAGAGAGGAGAAAACAGAAGGGCATCCAAAGAAAGGAGAGGACAGAAGGACATCCCAAAAGAAGAGAGAACAGAAGGGCATCCAGAGAGATGAGAGTAGAGGAGAGAATCCAGAAAGAGGAGAGAACTGAAGCCCATCCAGAGAGAGCAGAAGACTCAAGGACATCCAGAGAGAGATGAGGACCAAAGGGCATCCGGAAAAAGGAGAAGACAGAAGGGCATCCAGTGAGAGGAGAGAACAGAAGGGCATCTAGAGAGAGGAGAAGACAGAAAGATATCAGAGTGAGGAGAAAATTGTCAGGCATCCAGAGAGAGGAGAATCTGAAGGGCATCAAGAGAATCGAGAGAACAGAAGAGCATAGGGAGAGAGGAGAAGAATGAAGGGCATCCAGAGAGAGGAGAGGACAGAAGGTCATCCAGAGAGAGGAGAGGACAGAAGGGCACCTGGAGAGAGGAGAGAACAGAAGGGCATCCAGAGAGAGGAAAAGACAGAAGGGCATCCAGAGAGAAGGAGTAAAAAAGGGCATACAGAGAGAGGAGAGAAGAGAAGGGCATCTAGAGAGAGAAGTCAGAAGGATATCCAGAGTGTGGAGAAAATTGTCGGGCATCCAGAGAGAGGAGAATCTGAAGGGCACCGAGAGAATCGAGAGAACAGAAGGGCATAGGGAGAGAGGAGAAGACAGAAGGGAATAACGAGAGAAGACAGGACAGAAGGGCATCAAGACAGAGGAGAGCACAAAAGGGAATCCAGAGTGATGAGAGTTCAGAAGGATATCCACAGAGAATAGAGGACACAAGGGATCTTGAGAGAGGAGAGAAGAGAAGTGCCTCCAGAGAGAGGAGAAGACAAAAATGGAATCCAGAGAGAATAGAGAACAGTAGGGCATCCAGAGAGAGGATAGGACAGAAGGGCATCCAGAGAGAGGAGAGAACAGAAGGGCATCCATGGAGAGGAGAGGTCAGAAGGGCATCCACAGAGAGGAGAGAACAGACGGGCATCCAGAGAGCAGAGAGACAGAAGGGCATCAAGAGAGAGTAGAGAATAGGACGGTATCCAGAGAGCAGTGAAGACAGAAGGACATCCAGAGAGAGGAGAGTACAGAAGGGCATCCAGAGAGATGAGAGAACAGAAGATAATCTAGAGAGAAAAGAGATCAGAAGGGCAACCAGAGATATGAGAGGACAGAAAAAAATCCAGAGAGAGGAGAGGACAGAAGGGCATCCAGAGCATGGAGAATACAGAAGGTTATCCAGAGAAAGGTGAGCACATAAGGGCATGCAGAGAAAGGAGAGGATAGAGGGGTATCCAATGAGAGGAGAGGACAGAAGGGCAAGCAGAGAAATAAGCCAACAGAAAAACATCCAGAGAGCGGAGATGTCAGAAGGGCATCCAAAGAGAGGAGAGAGCTGAAGGGATTCCAGAGAGAGGAGAATACAGAAGGGCATCCACAGAGAGGAGAGAATATAAGAGCATCAGACGAGAGGAGAAAACAGAGAAGCATCAAAAGAGAAGAGAGGACAGAGGGGCATCCATAAAGAAGAGAAGACAGAAGGGCATCCAGAGAGAGGAGAGGACAGAAGGGCATCCAGAGGGATGAGAATACAGAAGGGCATCCAGAGAGAGGATAGTAAAGAAAGGCATCCGGAAAGGAGAACAGAAGGGCATCCAGAGAGAGGAGAAGACAGAAGGGCATCCAGAGAAAGGAGAGACAGAAGGGTATCCAGAGAGAGGAGAATACAGAAGGGCATCCACAGAGAGGAGAGAATAGAAGAGCATCAGACGAGAGGAGAAAACAGAGAAGCATCAA